>NC_059385.1:2547500-2597500 GCF_019703515.2 Myxocyprinus asiaticus | reverse complement strand
CAATTCAATTTGATGGAATTTTGTCATGAAATTAAAGTGCATAAATCTTAAAAATAGGCTAAACAATTGTTTGATCACAGCAGATAGCTCATCACAAAATGCTTAAAGCAGATTTGAGTTCATTTTGCTTTATACTGATTGAAAGGTTTTACATTTCTCTTTAAAATCTAACGTGAGCATTTCACTGATTCACCAAACCTGTCAATCAAACAAAAACATCTTACCTTCTCGAGCTTTTATGAGTGCACAGTTTGCCACCATTGACTCGATCTCCATTTCTGCAGTGTCTGCCAGTGAAAGTCAACCAAGTTGGGAATTCTGCATGTAGAATTGACCCCCACTTCTATTTCTTTCCTTAATTTGCATTTACTGGACTCTTATTTCTTGAGAGTGAGATAATTATACATGCACTAAATGATAAAGTTAATTTAGATCCCCTGTATGACATCAGTTATGTGCATGCTGTCAGAGTGAACCCATTCTCTAACACATGTTCACTAACAAATGACAAAGTCAACTTTCTTGTTCTGTATACCAATCTTGTTTCACCTGTACAGGTGACCTGACAGGCCAAGGCTCAACTGCGTCACTGCCTTAAATAGTGACGTTACGGTTTCAGTTCAACTGCAGGTCTCACACACCGTGCAACTGTAGAAAAGGGAGAACTCATATAAACTACAATTCAATTTCATACTTTCAGAAAAGCCCATGTACAGTTAATACATTAAAGTACTAAATAAGGTTCATTAAGTTTAATAAGTTATAAAAATGTGACTTAATTATGCAGCATAATTTCCACATAGTAGCAGGACAATTCTTAAATAATTTCCAGTATTTAAACATTAACTTGGTAAATGTTTTAAGACTTGTTTGTATTCAGTGCTTTGGTGTGATGCATTAGTTTGGAATCATGTTTGTTACATGTAACTGGCGCCACCATGTGCTCTACTGAGATCTCAACACATATGACTTAGTTACATGACAACATATACACTATATTGCCAAAAGTATTCGCTCACCCATCCAAATAATTGAATTCAGGTGTTCCAATCACTTCCATGGTCACAGGTGTATAAAATGAAGCACCTAGGCATGCAGACTGCTTCTACAAACATTTGTGAAAGAATGGGCCGCTCTCAGGAGCTCAGTGAATTCCAGCGTGGTACTGTGATAGGATGCCACCTGTGCAACAAGTCCAGTCGTGAAATTTCCTCGCTACTAAATATTCCACAGTCAACTGTCAGTGGTATTATAACAAAGTGGAAGTGATTGGGAATGACAGCAACTCAGCCACGAAGTGGTAGGCCACGTAAAATGACAGAGCGGGGTCAGCGGATGCTGAGGCGCATAGTGCACAGAGGTCGCCAACTTTCTGCAGAGTCAATCGCTACAGACCTCCAAAGTTCATGTGGCCTTCAGATTAGCTCAAGAACAGTGCCGAGCAGCTGCATCCAAGCCATACATCACCAAGTGCAATGCAAAGCGTCAGATGCAGTGGTGTAAAGCACGCCACCACTGGACTCTAGAGCAGTGGAGACATGTTCTCTGGAGTGACGAATCACGCTTCTCCATCTGGCAATCTGATGGACGAGTCTGGGTTTGGCGGTTGCCAGGAGAACGGTACTTGTCTGACTGCATTGTGCCAACTGTGAAGTTTGGTGGAGGGGGGATTATGGTGTGGGGTTATTTTTCAGGAGCTGGGCTTGGCCCCTTAGTTCCAGTGAAAGGAACTCTGAATGCTTCAGCATACCAAGAGATTTTGGACAATTCCATGTTCTCAACTTTGTGGGAACAGTTTGGTGATGGCCCCTTCCTGTTTCAACACTGACTGCGCACCAGTGCACAAAGCAAGGTCCATAAAGACATGGATGAGCGAGTTTGGTGTAGAAGAACTTGACTGGCCTGCACAGAGTCCTGACCTCAACCCGATAGAGAACGTTTGGGATGAATTAGAGTGAAGACTGCGAGCCAGGCCTTCTCGTCCAACATCAGTGTCTGACCTCACAAATGCGCTTCTGGAAGAATGGTCAAAAATTCCCATAAACACACTCCTAAACCTTGTGGAAAGCCTTCCCAGAAGAGTTGAAGCTGTTATAGCTGCAAAGGGTGGGCCGACGTCATATTAAACCCTATGGATTAAGAATGGGATGTCACTTAAGTTCATATGCGTCTAAAGGCAGATGAGCGAATACTTTTGGCAATATAGTGTATATAGAATAATATAGAGAAATGTCTAATATTTAAAGAATAATTGACATGCAACTGACTGAGGAATTCTTAAGGAAATTGATGGTCTTTGTAATCACCATCAAAAATAATATTATCCATTATTTGGTTCTTACAGAAGGATCTGTTAGCTAAAGATTGATTTATATTTTAATAATTTTATTATATTATATTATGCTATAAACTGAGTGATGTCAGAAGCTGTAGAGTGTTTTGCATTTTTCAAAAATAATAAAATAAATAATGAAAGCAACAAAGTTATTTCTTAAACACTAGCTAGAGACTTCAATATATATATATATTGCAATCGCAAATTCTAATCTGTGACTCAAATAAAAATAAAACAATGAAAAGGCCATCTCAAATAAATTAATAAATAAAAAAAATAAAAAAATTATTTATACATTTTAAATTCTTCCTAATGAATTCTCAGGTGATTACACGCAGTATCAGTGTGTAGACGTCAAACAGCGTTCTGACATCAGCCAATCCCGTATCCCGCTCGCAGTGCGCGTCAAACGCGTCAACCAATCAGAGCGAACCTGCAGAAATAATCAAACACCATTGGCTCACAGCGTGAATCCGGGTTCCGTCGTAAAGACAGTTTCGTAGCCCAAAGGTACCAAGATGTCGGAGGTAAGTTGAAAAGTATGGGGAAGGCGTCGTATTTTCGACGTTAATTTTTCTCACCACAGTGCATTATTTTGGGATTTTTATGGTTGATTACATGTAACAGGATCTTATCTCTAGATAAAGGTCAGTTTGGTGCGGATTTGAACGGTATTGGCTGTCAAAATGGGTGGTTAAAACGTCGACGGGGCCTCTTTTAGCGTCGAGCGTCCGTATTCGGCGTTCTGAGATCAGGCAGAACCGCTATCAGTGTCGAGCGCGCGGCGTCGGTTCCGCTCGTTTTATTCCGTGCCGTTTTATATGATGTATTTTAATTATATTTTATTTCTGTGTGGTTTCAGACTGTAATGCAGTGATTGTTCATGGCTGTAGTACCGCATTTATAGATGCTGTAAAGTGACTACATTAAAACCATTTTGATGTTTTATTTTAAAATAAAATATACAATATTATAGAGATTAGCAGAAAGGAAATCGGAGGTTCTGTTAGTTATTTTAAAATGACTGCTGTGGTATTATTCATTTGCTTGATAGTGACCAGTGTTGGGTGTAATGCATTAATTACTGTAAATTACTTTTTTTATTGGAAAAAAGTAAGGGATTACTCTTAATTTTTCTATAATTTAATTACCGTTACTTCTGATGTAATTGTGTTAAATACTGTATAGACTATAGAACAATTCTATATAAAACAATAGTGAATTTAAAATAAAAATTTAACGTCTAATGTTCAAATGTATGTTTTCTAATTTAACGCTGCCCCTTTAAATTCTTTGGCCAGTTCATTAGTAATTTATTTGATTTTATATGATTTATTTGAAAGAATTTAAAGAACAGTTTCATGTTTATTCTTGTATTTTTCATCTGGTCGAGGTTGATCAGGAAAGTAATTAATAATAAGTAATGCAGTTACTTTTCAGACAGAGTAATTAGTACAGTAATCTAATTACACTGTAGAAGATGTAATTGGTAGTTAGTAATTAATTACTTTTTTATGGTAATTTACCCAACAATGTGCATTGACGATTGAATTATCAGCTGTATTATAGATGTGTATTAATGTGAGATTCATAATGCAATGTTTATCGATAGTGTATTGATAAAGCAACGTTCAATGATGATAGATTGGTAATGCAATTGAAAATGCAGTAGTTTTTGATGATGTATTAATTATGCAATTGAGTAATGTAATGATTATTGATGATAAATTGGCAATGTAAATGGTAATGCAATGTTTATTTACAATAGTTTGCATTATTAATGTTTATTGATGCTAGATTTATAATGCAGAGTTTGATTTTTAAAGCAGTGTTCACAGATCTTTGATGATAATTTCTGCATTATTCATTGATTATAAATTGGCAATGCAAATGATAATGTAAGGTTAATTTATGATAGATTGATAATGCAATGTGCATGCCGGCGGGTCCACGGGGGGGCGCTATATCGCGGAAAAAGTTTACACTTAAAATGTTAAAGTCCCCGTCAGGCATGTGAGGTATCGTTTGAAAGATTAGAATCTGAACTTTTCAGAGAATACCATCACTTTTGCATTTATGTTACACATACTAACAAAATAAGGCCTGAAAACATTTGCGTCACTAATTAGGGCCCCCTAGAGGTAATGGGGACAATTTTTCCTGTTCTATATTTAATAACTGGCTCTTGAATAATTCCTTTAAAAGCTTGATGCAGTTTTTACGAGAGAAACTAAAGGCCTCATTGTTTTAATTAAAATTGTTCATTTTTTGTTTTTTGTAAAATAAAAGTTTTATTGCATATTTGCTTAGTGCAACACCAAGTTTAAAATTTTTTCTTTTAATTTTTTTTATCCCTTTTCTCCCAATTTGGAATGCCCAATTACCACTACTTAGTAGGTCCTCGTGGTGGCGCGGTTACCTCAATCCGGGTGGTGGAGGACAAGTCTCAGTTGCCTCCGCTTCTGAGACCGTCAGTCCGCGCATTTTATCATGTGACTCGTTGTGCATGATATCGCGGAGACTCAGCATTTGGAGGCTCATGCTATTCTCCGCGATCCACGCACAACTTACCACACGCCCCATTGAGAGCAAGAACCACTAATCACGACCACGAGGAGGTTACCCCATGTGACTCTACCCTCCCTAGCAACCGGGCCAATTTGGTTGCTTAGGAGACCTGGCTGGAGTCACTCCGCACGCCCTGGATTCAAACTCGCGACTCCAGGTGTGGTAGTCAGCGGCAATACTCGCTAAACTACCCAGGTGCCCAGTGCAACACCAAGTTAACATAGAACTGTTAATGAAGTTTTTTCCCGCTCGTTTTGCACGAGAAACAGGCTAAATCTATATATTTTATACACTTTTTAACAGGATTTTTATATATATATATATATATATATATAAACAAGGTGCTGTTTGGTTTATGATGTATTCGTTGCACTCTCTTGAGGACTTGGGACAATTTAAATTGATACATTTAATTTAAAACTTTATTGCATTTTTTGCATAGATTAAAGCGGAGAACATTTTGTCAGAACCTCTAGTAAATGACATGTTACTTTGTTTAGTACCCTTATGTCTAGGTGTTGTAAATCAGTGAAATAAGCATTTTTTTCTTCAGAATCGTGAGAGAATCGTGATCTTTATTCTAAGCAAAAAAATCGTGATTCTCAATTTATCCAGAATCGTGCAGCTCTAGTTTGAATGCGCTGCCTTTCTGTTGCTAAGGAAAATTTGTCCCATCCATTTTAATTAAGGCCCACCCAAAATGTATTACCTGGCTACCTTGCTGATGATGGATTGATAATGCAGTGTTTTTTGACAATATATTGATAAGAGTTGATGAATGCAATACAGTTGATTAACCAATGTTATTTGCACTATGAATTGGATAATCAATATATTATTGCAGCTAATATGTTTTCTAATTTAATGCTGCCCTCTTAAATTCTTTGGCCAGTTCATGAATAATTTTTTTGATTTTATGGTTTATTTGAAAGAATTAAAAGAACAGTTTCATGTCTATCGGTGGTTGATCAGGGTTTTAGAAAGTAATTAGTAATGCAAGTACTTTTCAGACAGAGTAATTAGTACAGTAATCTAAATACACTGTAGAAGATGTAATTAGTAGTTAGTAATTACTTTTTTTAATTTTTTTATAAGAGTAACCTAACACTGATAGTGACTCACGAACTCTTTCATTTTATTGTATATTCAGTTATAATATCCAGTTATATATTGTTGTGTTAAAAACATAGAGTAAAAAACTTAGTTTTAGATGTATTTGAGAATTTTTCACATTCAATTAGTGATGCTTGTTTGCAATCCGTAACATTTGACGTCAGTGGCCTGACAACTGAGCAAAGCGTATATTGTTTTAATCGTTAATTATATAAAACATGAATTATTCACACCCAAAATAGTTACTAGGGTTATCGTAACGACAGTAGAACTGTGATAACTCTTAGAAAAACAAAAAGAAATACAATTAAATGCATGCCAACGATTCTTAACCCTTGTGCGACCTTTGGGAGATTTTTGTCTTTTTCATTTTTGTTTTTTTCGATCATTTTGGCTGTGTTAATGCCAACGGCATACATTTTGCCAGAGGTGTGTGTTTTTGGGGGAATTTTGATATTTCAACCTCAGTTCCTATAATACATCTATAATACACTGTGTACACGAAATAGTTACACTCAGGACCTTCAGGACAAAAATGTCCCCATTGAAACCCATTAAAACTGCAATATTTGATCCCAGTGCCATTAAAGCATAAAATCATGAATTCTATGATATTATGCTTTCATTCCGGAGCCCTGGCTTCAACATTTACATTTTTTATATTTTCCACCAGATGGCGCCATTTTTCTCATGTTTAGCCTATGGAGCAAATACAAGCTTTTTCCCTATTGTCTGTTTGCTGTATTATAGAGCACTGCAGGACAATTGAATAAATTATGCAGCTAAAATTGTGTGTGTGCATTGGTATGGATGTCAGAGTGTGTATTTAGAAATTTGTGTGTGTGTGAGTAAAAAACAAGAGTGGCATTATGTAAACAAACTGGCATTTAAAGGGTTAAAATCCTGAAAATGAATGAAGATTTGGTAGTTATGATCAGGACTGATATTGGTTAAAAAAAATTAACTCATTGAAAGTGGAAAATAATATATAATAATATTTTTATGGCAGTTTTTTGATGCTGATATTTTTGTCCTCTAAGGACCTCTGAGTAACTTTTTTTAAATTGACACACAAGGGTTAAATCTGCCTGCACATTTTGAATGAAATTTCAAGTTACTTTGTTTTTCAATATTAACTGTAACTGCCATAACTAATTTGGCATGGTTGCCATGGTACATTTTTTTAAGGGAAATTATCCAAAAGTCTTCATAATGCTGTACATTCCTCACAAATCTCACTTTTTTTTCTTTCGTATTTTCAGGCTTCCTTGGGAAGTACAAGCCCAGGTAATTTACCCTCCTCATGTTTTTAATCATGTCAGATTGTTCGAGAATACAACATTTCGATGGGGCCGTATGGCTGTTCTTTAAAACGACTAACAGATAAAGTCATGCTTTAGTGGATAATATGATTTTTGCTCTTTTAATCATTAGCCCAATATTGCATTTTTTCAGTTGGCTCTTTGTCATCGGAAGATCACGATTTTGACCCAACGGCAGACATGCTGGTGCACGATTATGATGACGAGCGTACTTTAGAGGAGGAAGAGATGAGAGAAGGAGTGTCGAGTGGGAGCTCCGAAATCGCCGATTTGGAGAAGGTTTGCTTTATTTTTGGCCAATCTGCATGATGGATTTCACCTAGAGATGCACAGATACGGCCAATTACTGATCTGATGGCTAAAATTATTAATTCATATTGTGTATGGTCACCCTAAAGCCCAAAGTACACTTTGGTTTTGACTAGAGGTTGACTGATAGTGGGTTTTACTGATAACTAAGCTGGGAAAACAGGCCGATAGTCAAACCCCATAAAACTGTTCCTGTGCACGTGCATTCACTCAGTGTAATTTCCTAGCGCTTGATCTACTGAAGCTAGAGAACGGCAGAGCAAAAGCAAAAACTCAGGCAGCATAAGATTGGCATTAATGACTGATTTACTGCTGCTGATAATTAACTTATAAAATTCACTTAGAAACAAAACCTCTTTAATTGGACGTGGTTTCCATACAGCTAATGTAATGGCACTTATCCACTGCACGTTACGGTTCGACTCGACTGCTCGCTTTTCTGAGCTTGCTTTTCCACTGCAGTTTAGTGCCGCCTCAACGTGGGTGGGATTATAGGCTGATCATCATAGTTGCTCCGCCTCTACTGCCGTGACATCATCATTTCTTCTGTTTGAACCACTCCGGCTGTTGTGGTCCTTCATGGTTCTGTAGTCACTTACGTTTTTTTAACTTTTCCCTACACTGTTGGTAGGTTCGGTGGTAGCCGTGTGCGGCCAACAGCTGAGACACTTCCTGAAAGACTTCTTCATTTCACGTCGTTTCGTTCGTCGCTAACGAGAGGAATATCTGCACCTTGTTTATTGACCACGGCATGGTTTTGCGCACAGCCATTTCTTTTTACAATTCGAAAGTGGTGTGAACAAACGATACTGATGTTGCTAACTTTAAAAAAACTAGTGGGTTGATGTCCAGTGTCGCAAATCCAGTGACTGTGTTAGTGACTATTCTCTCTGACCAATCAGTGATCTGCAGGGTTTCGACGTCACATTTAGTATCAGCTCGGCTCGCTTGGAAGCTCGACCGAGGTGGTACTAAAAAAAAGTATCAGGTACCAAGTAGTATCCACAGTGGAAAACTCCAAAAAAGCGAAGAGAGTCGAGCTGTACCTTGCAGTGGAAAAGCCCCATTAGTGTCCTCTCCATCCTGTTGGCGATTAGTTATAAACAAATCAATAATCAAACCATCTTTGGTTGTCTTAAATAACTGATTTATTGTACCATGACAATAAAAATAATGTGTATTGTATACATTGTCCATACCTAGGCATATCTCTGTTATTTTGAAGCGTCTGTCTCTAAATAGCCTAGTCACGTTGCACAACAAACTCCACGTGGAGTCAGTGATGGTTTTTATTTAACCTCTAGAGGGCGCAGTTATGCTGTTGAATCAAGCAGTTCAGCCTGTAGAACCCTCCAGCGTCGGCCACGGAGAAATTAAACCAAAAATAAAAAAATGCAACTATCGGCCCAGTTGAATTGGTAAATCCGATATATCGGTCGACCTCTAGTTTTGACCGATTTGTGAGTGCTAAAAAATTACAGTTCTCGAGCACTCTGCTGACAGACACCTAGCATTTGTGTCTGTCTGAAGTATACTTTGGGCTTAATGCTCCAATCTAAAATTTTACATTTTTCTACAATATTAATAAAAAACAAATCCTGACAGAAAAATTTACCATACCAATATTGTCACTGATATATTACGTGTCCTTAGTTTTATCCGTTTTAATGCTAATATCAAAACGAAGGATCTTTTTTTTTCTCCCAATTTGGAATGCCCAATTCCCAATGTGCTCTAGGTCCTCGTGGTCGCATGGTGATTCGCCTCAATCTGGGTGACAGGATGAATCCAAGTTGCCTCCGCGTCTGAGACCGTCAACCCGCGCATCTTATCACGTGGCTTGTTGAGCGCGTTGCCATGGAGACATAGCGCGTGTGGAGGCTTCACGCCATCCACCGCGGCATCCGTGCTCAACTCACCACGTGCCCCACCGAGAACGAGCCACATTATAGCGACCACGAGGAGTTTACCCCATGTGACTCTACCCTCCTTAGCAACCGGGCCAATTTGGTTGCTTAGGAAACCTGGCTGGAGTCACTCAGCATGCCCTGGGATTCGAACTAGCGAGCTAGCGAACTTCAGGGGTGGTAGTCCGCGTATTTTACCACTGAGCTACCCAGGCCCCCAAACCGAAGGATCTTAACCAAATGTCTTTCTTACAGGAGGGGAACATGCCATTGGAGGAGCTGCTGGCGCTGTACAGATATGAAGCTGCAGACAGTGCTGTCGGTTGCTCGAGTGCAGACAGTTCATCTGTAGAGCTGACGGATGAGCTGCCTGACATGACGTTAGATAAAGTAGGTTACTGCTAGTTTAGCAAGAGATTTTTAGGTTTGTTTTGCTTTTTAGATGACTAGACATGGATAAACAGGCAGAGTGACATTCGAATTCTGTGTTTTGCAAAAAGTATTGGGCAGTACTAGCGTTACAGACGTGCCATTTGCAATGAAATTGTGAAATTTAACATAAGATATAAAGTACTCATTACCAGTATATCGGACCATTTGTATGTATAATCATAGACATCTGCAGATAGAGCCCAGACATCAGAAACATTTCAGTCTGAAGTAGGCATGTGCACGGTTACAGTTTTAACATTTGGTAAACCACGAGGTTTCACGAATGGTTTATCAGTTTTTCATCGGGGCGTGGGAATAAAAACGTTCATTGCAATGACACTATCGCAGCACAACAAATGAAACACAATGCAGGTATTTTGAGATGCATTTATAAAAATTAAAGTTTTTTTTAACTTAATGAAATGAAACAATCATACGTGAGACACTGAAAGAAAAAACAAAGACGTCCATCCAGTGCGTGTTAACAGTATATATAGAAAAACAGCACAGAAGCACACAAAAGCATGTCCGAACAACCTCTAACTTGCCTTATACTTGGAAAAACTGTCCCAAACACGGTGGGAGAACCCCACGGTTTGTCAGAACTCGTGGTGTTTGTGTCTGGTTGAGGACCTCTATTGCACGTATAGAATAACTTAATAGTGCTTTTGGTGTCTGAATAGTCACACGTCAAACGGTTAACTGAATGTTGACTATCCGTGCACATCCCTTGTCTGAAGTTTTCTTGCAGTTTAGATCTGGTAATGAACGTGCGTTAAGACGTGACTTTAAAAACTTGAGACTTTGAGCTCTTAGACATCGGTATGATATCCATCAAGAATATAATGTCTTGATGTGGCCTTGCATGAATAGGCTGCATTTTAAAATATGTAGTCTGCATTCACTTCAGACAGCGCTAGGTGAGTGAGTGGCACCCTCTAGCATGTGTGTGCAGCACAGCAAAATTAGATGATGTTTATCATATTACAATTCAAATCGTTTGTCTAAATGATCCCAGCATTTGGCTATAAATGCGGTAGCATGAAACAAGTCACAGATCAAAGCAATAATCAGCGAGCTATCTGAATCATCATAGCAAAGAACGAATGGTGGAGGTTTGTGATTCCTTCATTGATATCTTTATGATTTGATATGAAGCATCCGTAGCTGTCACGTCCGTATGGTGCACCCCTAAAAAATTCAATTTCCTAAAAAATCCATTTATATACAGTAAAATGTAGACCTACATGAACAATTTAAAAGGGGTTTTGTTCCTTTGCTTAACTTGATTTTTACATGATGTGGTTGACATTTTTGTTTAATTGCTCTATTTGTAATTAACAGTGCAAACGTTTTGAAAGAAAATGATTTTGGCTAATTAACAAAACATTGTCTCATCAAAAAGTTCTGAACAGTTCTTGGACGTTTTTAACAACTTGTTGTCTCGTGACAGGAGGAGATCGCTAAAGATCTGCTGTCTGGAGACGATGAAGAAACTCAGTCTTCTGCTGACGACCTCACACCGTCTGTGACGTCGCACGAAACCAATGATTTCTTCCCCAGAACTCTTCGATGTAAGCTTTAATCCCATCGTTTTTGTAACTCAGGTTTGCCATTCAATTCTCTTTTTTAAAATTTGGAATGTCCAATTCCCAATGCGCTCTAAGTCCTCCTGGTGGCGTAGTGACTCGCCTCAATTCGGGTGGTGGAGGATGAATATCAGTTGCTTCCGCGTCTGAGACCGTCAATCCGTGCATCTTATCACGTGGCTTGTTGAGCGCGTTACCACGGAGACCTAGTGCGTGTGGAGGCTTCATGCTATTCTCCGCGGCATCCACACACAACTCACCACACGCCCCACCGAGAGCGAGAACCACATTATAGTGACCACAAGGAGGTTACCCCATGTGACTCTACTCTCCCTAGCAACTGGGCCAATTTGGTTGCTTAGGAGACCTGGCTGGAGTCACTCAGCATACCCTGGATTTGAACTCGCGACTCCAGTGGTGATAGTCAACATCTTTACTCGCTGAGATACCCAAACCCCCTTTGCCATTCAATTCTTGAATAAATGTTCAATAATTAAATTTTATCGTAGCACTCAAATTGCTGCTGTTTTTTTTTCAGCTAACACTGTTTACGATGGAGACAAAGAATCCGAGGGAGAGGATGATGGTTTAAGCCCTGAAGACTCTCGAAAGGTGAGGAAGAGCACGGTCTCATTTGATTCCGGCATATGGAGTTGGTGGAAAATACCTTGTCTTGTCAAATGCTCATGATCTAAGATCAAAATTGTTGCTATAAAAATAGCAAAGCACCTCCTTACTCCATAAATTGACCAAAATATATATATATATTTATTTGTGATAAACTGTAAACAAATTGACGCTTTTGTTTGTTTTGCTTTCACAGGAAATCATGGTGGGGTCTGACTACCAAGCAGAAATTCCTGCGCTTGCCTGTTATAATGATCATGAGAATGGTGAGTGTCAGATGTTTTGAGATTCTTTTGGTAAGAAAAACGACTTTTCTAAACTGCCTTTTAATGGTGTTTGTTCTTCAGTGTATGCAGAGGAAGATCAGCTACTGTGGCAGCCGGACATGTTGCCAGAGTCTAAAGTCAAACGCTTCTTGCAAGACGCTGAACTAAATGTGGATGGAAAGATGGAGGCAGATAAACAGTGTTCTCTAGTCAAAGACAATGAGCAGGTAAAGATCTACCTTACATCTGCTGATTAGGGATGTTGTTGTTAATAGTTTAAGCTTATGGGTCATCGATTAATTAATTTCAGCACAAATCCGTTCAGTTATCATGCCAGCGAATGTTGATAAGGCTGTCTATGCAGTCATCCACTGCTTGCGCGCTACATGTCACATCTGCTACACAGATGTGCATCCTTCGCTTCCTCTCATCTAAAGATGAAGTGGGCTCAATGTAATTAGTGTTGGAGTGTTTCTCTATAAATGAACATTGTTTTACATCGTGATAGTGTATAAAAGTACATGACAACAAGCACGGTTGATCTGCCGGTCTCCTTTTTTCATCCCAACCTACAATTACGTCAGTGATCGCTGGGAGAGAACGAAGTTTCGTTAAACCGAATCTCACCAGCATTAGAGAAGCGGAGGGGGTTTGAGATGCATTCCATATGAAACTCGGTCAAGTGTATATGCATCTGGCTGTTCAAGCAACAAATGTAAATTTACTCTGCCCAAACTGCACAGAGTTAGCATGGGAAAAACATGAAACAACGGCTGTTACCGAGTATTTGCGTTGAACTTGCGTTGTGCAATAAATAATAACAAATTAAGAAACGGATGCAAGTTGTAGGAGCGAGAGAACATTTTTCTGCATTTATTTAATGCAGATCACTGAAGTAACCGAAACTAAATGCTGACAATAACGCATGTTACCTACGACAAGCCCCGAGGGCAAAAGAACAGTGCGTGCATACACAGATACACGCGCGCACGTGGCAAAGTCGTAATTTCCACAACAATCGATTATGAAAATGTCTGAAAATTGACATCCCTAATGCACATCATCAATTCCTTATGCACAGTGTTCCAAGCCTCATCTTCAAAGACCATCCTTGAGTAAACTTCTGTTGTTTTTGTCATCTAGGCCTTATACGAGCTCTTGAAATGTAACTACAATGTCCGGGAAGCTCTTGAACGGTGTCGCAGCAATGAAAAATCTTCAAAAGGTAGGCGGATTTCTATGTTGTCGTAGTTTTCGAAAGTGCTGAAATTTGAAGTTTTGAATTTCTCGTTTAAGCCTAAAATGAATGTTTAAAAAAAATAATAATAATAATTTGTTATTGTAGATGAGATGCACCCGTGGTCTGAAGAAGAATGTCGAAATTTTGAGCACGCTCTTCTTTTGTATGAGAAGAACTTCCACCTCATCCAGAAACACAAAGTAAGATGATAACAACAACTTGCTATTTCTTTGTATATCTGAAACGATCTCAAATTGCACCTGAAGTGGTTATTTAGTTGTACGGTAACTTTTGCGTTTTATTTTTAAGGTCAACACTAGGACGGTGGCCGAATGTGTTGCATTTTATTACATGTGGAAGAAGTCGGAACGATTTGACTTTTTTGTCCAGCAAAACCGATTTGGAAAAAAGAAGTTCAGCAGTTATCCTGGTGTTACGTAAGTTCTCAAACATTCATACAGACTAGGGATGGGCATTTTCGAGTAATTTTGTAGTCGAGTACTCTAACTCACAAAACTCGTAAATTAAAATGCAAGTTAATGACACGTATGTGAAATTTCGGTTTTGAAAATAAGCTACCTTGAACAAACTGTGCTTTTCTTTTGGTAAAAAATCAAATGAACGATATGCGTTTCTGCAGGGATCTGATGGACCGGTTGGTGGATGAGGCTGAGGGTTTGGTCGATGGATCTGCATCGGTGTGTTCCAGCAGTAGCGGCAGGATAGAACCTCCAACCGAACAACAACTCAACATCCTCAACTCCATCACAGCCAGTGACCTCTCCGGTACGTCCTCAACCCAACCACAAAGTGTTTCTGGATACAAGCAGTCTTCTGTTTACCTTGTTTTGACACTAGCCTTTTATTTATGTGTTTGTCAATAACACACAAAGCCCCTCAAGGTTATACATTGCACTGATTTTAGGCATGACTGTCATTAAACGTTGGTAAAATCACTATAATGCACAACCTCTGTTGGCTTTTTGCTTTTATAAAATGGCGGCAAAAGCAGTGTGCTAAAAGACAGCAATGTTCAATAAAGTACTATTAATTACGGATAAACCTATATATTGGCAATGACCGATTAATCGGACAATATTTGTCAATTTTGAGATTATTGTCATTGGTCAGTAACTATACCCGAGTGGCACATAGTTGTTTTGCCTGACGGTCCCAAAATCTACCAACAGCTTTATCAATGCATAATGCAAATTTCTGCATTCATATATGTTTTTATTTTTTTGTAAATATAAATTGTAAAATATGTGTTAAATAAAATCTCAAATGTGTTCAGTTGTTCATTAGACTAACTGTAGATCGTTTACAGTTGCTAAGACATTTCTTGCATTCAGTTGCCAAGCATCTTGGTGCATTTATAATTCAAGTGATGTGCGGTCACAGGTGTGTGTTTATTGGCTATTTTACAACAGCTTTGAATGTGGCTCGTTCAATCTAGTTTTAGAGATGAGCGATCCATATTATGAAAGTTAGGGCTGTATGAGTTATAATTGACAATTATTTCCGGTCATATTGTAATTGCGATTCATTTTGATGAATAGAATTTACATTAAAATACTTATTGTGGGTGCATCAGCTACATGCCGTATTCTTGATGTTGGCTACACATCCAGAACAAGCTGAGAACTGTGTGTTTGCATTACTTTATTACTGTTTTAACCCTTGGATGGACTTGTTTTGGATTTGAACTAGTTTTTGGCCTAAAACTTTATAATATCCTCCACAGAGGTGATTTGAACCTGGCAATGTAATATTTTTTTTACATTTCATGTATTTTTAAACAAAGCTACAAGAAGTACTTACTGTGTAGCTCTGGATCAATTTGACCTGTTTCATATAAAAACTTACGAGAAAGCTGTAAAATGTTCTAAAAGTTAAAAATGTTATTTATAAGCACATTCATACTCATAATTGCACACATACACACAAACATACACACATACTGTACATGCATGCATGCATGCATCCGTACATACACAAACACACATTAACAGCAGACACAAAGTCAAACGTAGGATTTTTTTCTTATTAATTTATCCAAAATGTATTTACTGTTAATTCAGTGTTCTTTTACCATATTTGAATTGTTCAAATGAGATATAAGCAAAAAAACACCTGTTTGAAAAAATGTAGATTAAATGCAAATTATAGTTATTGGATTATTTGAGTCATAATCTTTTAAAAAAATATATATATTTTTTTAGCAGAAGTCTCATGTCTGCTCCGGTCACTGCTTCTGTAAGCCCCAAGTAGCCACAAACTCTATATCAGCTCTAACCTTAGGTTATTTTCTACAAAATTAGTCTACTTTCTACTTGTCTTTCAGCTTGCCTGTGTAAATAATCCACTGTTATGTCTCAGATGTCCGGGAACAAATGCAGTTCAGCAAAAAAAAGTATTATAAACAAATCATTGTTTAAATATGTTCCTGACTATTGATGGTGAAATACTATACATCATATTATAATAACGCTGAGGTTCTTAGCGTTCAAGTGACACCAAGATCACATTTGTAGTCCATTCAGAGGCCAAGATATTTTACAAAACATGGGGGAAGGGTGGCGCTTCCCAAAAAAGAAGGCGGAGTCACAAAACACATTGGGGCGCCGCCTGCCTTTCAGATCCGTATATTGTGATAGGAGGTGATAGAGAAAAATTATGTTTTCTGCCATCTAGTGGAATGATCTAAGACTAAAAGTAGGGAGATGGAGCAAACGGAGCCTTTATTACAAGCTTTTGAAATTAAAGATAAAAAATGGGTCAATTTGACCTAGCAGGTTCAAAGTAGGGACTTGATTGTTAAGACCATCCAAGGGAGACTAGTGTGCTAAACGGTCAACTTCACGTTGCCCCTCTTAGAAGCATGAGAAACAAAGCGGTTTTGAATCAGTTATTCACTGAAAGCGAGCAGTGGTCTGTGATTTTGTTCCAACGTTCAACCGCTACATGATCTCGATTATTTATTGTATTAATTGTGCAGCCCTAATGATGGTTAACTGTTTCCTTCTTCACACAGCATTGACGAGCACTGTGGCGTCGGTGTGTAACCCAGCAGACGTAAGCTGTCTGGACTCCTATAACTTTTCTGCCCTCGATGGAGTGCACCGCGGCCCGCTGAGCCATGAGGAACCCCTCAACTATTCTAGCAACAGAGACGGCGACTGTCTCAACCTGATCGAAACCGGCTTCTATCACTCAGACCTCGGCCAGATCAACGTGTGCGGTGAGGACTGCGAACGGCCCCCGGCCAAACGGCTCAAGATGGGTCTGTCAGAACCGTTCATAAACGACGTGTCGGTCGGCAACAGAAACATGGCCGTGGATTTCGAGAGCCGCACGCACCACATCACGAGTGCCAAAATGGCAGTTTCGGTCACTGACTTTGGTGGTTTATCGGCCAGTGAGGCCGGCAGCTACATGGCCGCGCACGCACTACATCAGCACACGGCGTTGCAGTCCGAGTAAACAGAAGTAGCGCCTCCAAACGGGACTATCTGCAATTAAACGTGTACATAGCCGCTTAATGAAAAGTCCTTTTATGTTTTGTTTTATGATTGTATACGTGTGTATATATATATATATATATATGTACAGATTTCTTTATAGATTCTTTTTTTATTATGACATCAGTGATGTCTAATTGTTCAGACTTTTAAAATCTTGATTTCTCAAGAGTTAATACAGCCATTCATTTCCAGTCTTGAAATTTTGGAAGTGTCATAACGTGTCTACGTCCGGATACTGTGGAAAACTTGTGACAGGAGTTGTTGCACAAACTGATGTATCTCACACCTTCGGCCGGTGGCAAGGGTTTTTTTTTAGCCATGATGATTGGCCGTTCATTCAGCCTCTTGTCTGTGGTACTTATCAGTGTTTACAGGTGTTTGCTCCTGGGCCTCGGCGCGTGTAGCGGTTAATGCGGGGCTTTAGGCATCTACCGTATGAACATCATCTACTCTATACCACTTTTGATCGAGCCATTTTTTTGCACCATGAAGAAGCAGCTCTGTTTTTTTTTTACCATTAATAGTCGTTGAACATCACGACTCTAGAAGTGTTAAAGTTCATCAAAATGTATTCCAGTTGGCCCTGCAGTAAATAGGAGATTTTGTGCTATTGTATAAGAAGAAAAAGACTGCAAACAAACCAATGAACGGTTTAAAGCAATTTGAGGAACTTTACGGCGGTTATTGGAAACATATATAAATAAAGGCTCTTAAAGGAATATTCCGGGTTCAATACAAGTTAAGCTCAGTCGCCAGCATTTGATTCGGCGTAATGTTAATTACCACAAACAATTATTTCAACTCGTCCCTCCTTTTCTTTAAAAAAAGCAATGGAAAGTGAATGGGGCCGATCCGTGAACGTGGCTATACTTATGAAACCGAGTATTTTAACAAGGCGTAAACAATATGTTGGTTAACGTGACTTTAGTGAGATAAAATCGCTTACTAACCTTTTTGTGTAAGGTTATATTAAATGTTACTACTTTGTTGCAATGGTGACAAAAACGATTATTTAAACGGCCAAATAATAAACGTGTTTTACAAGAAGATTTAATGCTAGTGCTTTTATTAAATAATAAGCTTCATGTTTCTGCTTTTTTAAACCCTCAAAATTGGCCCAATTGACTCCCATTGTAAGTGCCACACTGTGACCTCGATTTTTACTGTTTGACGGATGTCGAAATTCGTTTTTGGGTGGTGATCAACATTATGCCACAAATGCTGTCGATTGATCTTGTGTTGAACCCGACAATTCCTTAATTATAATAATGAATGATTATCTTTCACCATAACCTATCAGAGGTATACAAAAAAAATATGGCGACGAAAGTTTTAATTTTTCTACTTTGCATATTTATTAGTGTTCCTTATATACTCCCTTTTGTAAATTGTGCTTTATCGAATAGTTGTTAGTTGGCCGTTTTTATTGCAATGAAGACCATTGGACTGCTGTATGGTCTTTACAGAGCATATTCGAACTCTGTAAGGGATTATTTTTATTTTTTAATGGTTGAGAAATTATTGGCACATGTCATTTCGAGGTTTTTTTATTTTTGAATGTGTACAAGATCATTTGTTCGATATTTCAAGATTGCAAACAATTAAAATAAATTGCAGGGATTTCTTAATCACAGTCGGGAACAGAATTAGCCGCAGTTTTAACGTCTGTTTCCTTCAGTAAACGATTATGCAAAGTTGTAAATTATTTTGGTTTATCTAGCTTTTTCCATTTTCTGCTTTCACTGCCTGGTTCTCCCACAGCGGATGGTTTTGTGGCAATCCCGAGCTTTGCTTTTTAAGTCGAGAATATCTATGCATTTGAACAAGCAACTGTGATCGGCGTGCTCTTCAATGAGCTAAAATCACAAACTACATTAAATGCTTGTCTGTGGACGATGTGGATTGGTTACACCATGATTAAATAGATGCGCTCATTTCCCCCCTCTCACAAGTGTATTTACCTTATGATTTTTCTTTCAGAAAAGTTTTACGTACTCTCGTATGGCAATAATTTGTAAATATGTACAAATACCTGACAACATACCTTCCCATTTTATTTCTTCCTTGACAAACAGACTTGAACTTTATAAAATTCTGTGCTTCTGAGTCTGTATGCCACAAGAATGCCTTGTTTATTTACTGTTTGGCTGATGTTTTTCTTTGTAAGAGATTTGCTTAAGAAGAGAGTTATTTATTTATTTATTTATTCACTCAACTGCAAATGGGTGTAGTGTGTAGCGTTCTGTACTCGAGTGAAATAAAGTATCCTCCTCCCAGGATGTGCCCTGTTTTAACACCATTGTGGTCCATTTCAGAGACCCACTAGAGAAGGATCAGCTGAATGTACAGTATTATTGCATCTTAGGGATTTACTGTGCTCGTTCAATGACAAGAGTGGTTTTCGGTTATGGCAGAACCCGATTTGCAGTGTTGCCTTAATCCTCATTCAAGAACTTGCATGTTGAATCTACCTGGAAAATGCTTTCAAAGTCCATGTTGAATTATGTGCGGTCTGTTTGGAGAGTTTTCCAGGATGGTGATCTTTGAACGGCTTGTGCTATGTCTGTAAAATTGTTTCCTTGTACCTGCAGCCAGAATTCCTTTTGCTTTTCTTTACATACTTGAAGGATGTGTATTTATACATTTAAATATATTTAATACAATATTCTCCAGTTCACTCCTGTAGGTTGTGCAATTCATTTCTCCTGTCCCTCCAAGGATTGAAAAGAGTTTTAGGAAATCGTGTTGGTGCAGTAATTTCTGTCCAAAGTTTGTATAAATAAGAGTTATAGTCTAAAATTGAAATTGTATCATAGTAATGGTCTTTGGCTTCCAGGGGTAAAACTGTACATTTGAGAACCTCCCCATGGCTTTGGAAAGTTTTATACAATGGGTTTTATTTCACTTTATGCTTCTGGGGGAGACTAAGTTAATTTCAGTTGTTCAACAACTTGGTGTAATAAAATTATAGTGTTAAATAGACAATCAAACGGCAATTAATATTCGAAAGGACGTTTTATCATTCTTAATGTTTGTACATAGACACTGTTCTTGTTTTGTTGTTTTTTTATTTTATTTGGTATTTTATGTTGTACTTAACTGGCAAACCGTTCCAGGAATAAAGTTCTGGAAAATACTATAACTGTCTAAGTTTATAAACAACACAAACACACATGCATGTTATTTAACTTTAAATGAGGTTTTATTCATCTACTCTTATTTATCCTTTATTTGCGGTGAATCTACTGAAAAACTGTCCAAAAATGTCCTGGTTAAATTTAACCCCAAAAACAGCAATTACATTTTTGTATAAAGATTAAACGTATTTTTAGGACCACTAAGATTTTATATATATATTATACATAATTATTATTACTGCAATTGCAAGTGTATGTCATAGCAGTGTTTGTTGTACTGAATTTATTGTGGTTTTAATTTTCAAACAAAATCTTGTCATAAAATATATTAATTCATTGTCTTATTTTTGCTCAATGTTAATTATCTTAAAATTAGGTTTATTTTCTTTATGCAGTGAAACTTGTCTTGGACATTCCTTCATGAAATGCATGAAAATAATGAATCATAACACTACCATCATGACCTGCTGGGAGTCGCTTTGGCTAGTGTGGTAAAACTCTATATAAACAAAGTTTTTTTTTTTTTAATAGGAAAAACCTTGTATTTAAGGCCTTAATGAAGATAAGTAACACACAAACCAACTTAGATTTTAATAAAAAAATTAACTCTCCTATGGTATTCAAAAATGGCACCTTCCTTTGGTATACTCGGTCATTTTTGACCGGAAGGTTTATTAGATGTGTAACCCTTTTTTTTTTTTTTTTTTTTTTTTTTAAATGATGATGATACTATTTTTTTCTTCCCTGAAGTAAGAACAATAAAATTATGCATTTCTTTGGGTATTTTATGCTATTTTGATCTTATTTACAAGTACATTACTAAATTTGACCATTAATTTGCATAGACAAATAAGCACATTTTTGAAAAAAAAATAATAATTTTGACAACCTACTCTTCTATAAGTTGAAACATTAAGAAAATATGAGAATGTGACACATTCATCTGGTGAACAAAATATAAATAACATGACTTGAAAACCATGTAATGCCAGAAACAGCCAATAGATGACTGTGGACACCTACTGTGTAGTCTGATGGCTTGCTGTAACCTAATTTTATATTTTATCACAAGATATGCATTTGGATATATATTTAAACATTATCAAACTATTATTTGTCAAAGTTTAGCATTTTAAAATTGATTTGCAGTGTCAGTTTTTGCAGTTAATGTCATTATGCTTGCAATCAAACCTGACCATGGTGTTACAAAGAGAAGACACAGAATAAGCATTTTTCTACCAATAATTATTTCAAACATAAACGTTTAATAACTCAAGTAAATGCATAATAATATCAAGAAAATGAACACCAAGAAACAGAAATGAACTGCAAAATTCTGAAAATTCAAGAGTATAAAAGAGAAGAATCAGAGTAAATATTTTGCAATTTCAAACTTTCTATAGTAAAAATGTATTTTGCAAGAGTGTGTGTGTGTGTGTGTGTCAGATTGCTGTCGTCAGCTGGAAAACAACAGATGACTTGTAATGCCAACAATGAGCAAAAGATGGCTGTAGAGCTCCATTTATTGATGCCCTGATTCTGTGTGTGTGTGTTCTGCATTGTGGCTGATTTATTTTATTTGACAAATGTAAAACAAAAAAAGCACGTTAAAGTCTCACCAGTTCATTCTTTGTGTGCGTGGATGTGTATGTTTTGCACTGAGGATGTTTTAGAGTCTCACCCTGTAATTTATGTCAGTTTTTTTCTGCATTGTGGCTGATTTACTGATTGTATCTGACAGATCAAAAAAACAATTCCTCTGTTTTTTGGTCTTTCCCATTCATTTTCAATGGTCGGTCAATTTTGACCACAAATACCAAAGGTTTTGCTTTGTTTTTAACGACCTCTTAGACTTATCGAATCAAGCCCACATTTGTTTTTTTTTGTATGTTCAGATGGAGTAAAAGTCACCAAGTCTTGTGCTGCTCATATAAAGGAAACCATTTCTATTACATTTGAAAAATGTTTTTCGGTCAAAAATGACCGAATACCATAGGAGGGTTAAATGCACAATTGTATAGTAGTTAGAGAACAACTCTTCACCAACATTAATATCTCTCAGTGACACAAGAACGACAGCGCAAAAGCCTGAAAGAGAGAAAACAGATGTACTTATTATCAAGAAAATGTCTGGATGTCCTACCACAAATATGCCTTTGTACATCAGGTCTGTAATTGACACTAGGCAGGTATTGACAAAGCTCTACAGGAAATCCAACCAGTACATCAAACTCTTGATAGTAAACATTAGCAGCTTTTTCTGTGGATAGCAAGTAACATTTTTGAAAGATATGTCCAACTTTATATGTACAATCAAGTACTGCGAGTAGCAAGCAGTTTTACGATCTTACAGTGCTCTCACACTTTCTGACCAATGAATTTCCATGACTTTTCCAGTCATTTGTGATTACTGCATAAGGATAAATCATTCTGACTCAGACCGAACATGACGTTTCCAGGTTTTCCATGAGAGTGGGAACACTGAACCTATAATTGACAGCCGCTACTTGTCATTGGAGCAGTTGTTGGCATATTGTCCTTCTGTGAGGGGATTTACAGGATGAGGAGTGAGCCAAGAACAGTCACTGAGATGGAAGGGACCAAATCTGTCCCGTCCACTGCATGATCTGTTTCACATTTAAGAAGAGATGTGATGTGTGTCTTCATGTAAATACAAGAAATTACATGGGAATGCAACTCATGGGTCGATGACGTGATGCTCTTTTTTTATATATTTTTTGGTCCAGATCTATAAAAATTATTTAACATTTTAATTAAAATGCCATTCACAAAAAAACAATTACTTAAATGCACCTCTACTATGATGAACATGTTTTCAATTTCTGAGGTCAAAGATATTTTGATATTTTTTAATATCAAATATGTCGAAGTCAAAAATGTAATTTGGTGTAACCGTCCAGACAAATCTCATTAAAAGTTGAAACTCCTGGAGAAAAAAATGCTTGAAAAAATAGTTTGGGATAATCTTTTATTATTATTATTTATATATATATATATATATATATATATATATATATATATATATATATATATATATATATATATATATATATAAAACTGTAGCAATACTGTTTTAAAATATAATTCATATTTGAAAAACTTCCAGATCAAAGTCAGGCAGTGTTACTAAAAATAATAACGTTTCACGTTTATCACGTTTTAGATGCATACATCGCCTGACGTCAGTCAACCGGAGAACGCGCATGCGCATGAGCAGAAATGGCCTGAAAAATAGCGTTTATTAGCGTGATCAGAGCTAAAGAAGCACAATTTATAATACCGGTGTTATCAGAGTTTACTGCTGATTTGAAATATGTTCTTTGATCGTAATATTGACCAACTGTTTCGTAGATTCCGGTCATTCCCAATTCAAGTAGATAGGAGCTGTCCTTTATGCCGCTTGTTTACATAGGAAATGGCTGAACTGGGAGTGTTCCAAAGATGGCCGCCGAGTGGACTGACTTGCCTTGAAAGCCACTTTGGTTGAGCCGATTCGCATGGTGTTTCTAAATCCACTGTCTGTGAGAATATTTCGAACTTTTCAACGCTGTTGCGCACTACCTCCATCTAGTGGTTGGGAGACATATTAAAAAGTACAATTAAGGTTTAATTTTGATTTGTATTACAATTTGTCACGTTTTTTTTATTCAAAAGGCTTTAGATTTCATCCTCTTTCCTGTCATTCACTGTTCTCTGTAACAGTGTGTTATAAAACATCATGTCTTATCTTATCTTACAATGATTTACAGAGGGCAATGTCCAATTCTTTTCAATTTTACGGTAATGTTACAAATGTTCCTAGCAGTGTCTTCCACTTAATGGCTCTGACAGCAGAATCCTCAGCTCAAATCTCAGGATGTTTTTTTGTCTAACTGGAGACATTTATTAATTTAAAAGATTTGTACTTGGCATAAAAAAATGTATTCCGCTCTAACGATCTCCAAAAAATGTAATAATTAATAATTCGTAATAATTATCAAGCACTAAGAAATAGTGATTGGTCCAGCCTTAACAGCGCTGAGAAAAGTAACAGGTACCATGTGACAATGCCATTTACATACTCCTTCTTAAGCGGGCAATATATTACACTTGATTAATGACACTGAAACTGAGAAACTCTATTTGCCATTTAATTACAAATACACAGTGGGGAGTAAATAACTTAAAAAAAAAAAAAAAAAAAAAGACAAATAATGATTTAGATCATTAGCTCCACCTGTTTTGATACTGTGTGTTTCGGTATTGTAAGTGCAACCGGTCCTGCTCGACCCACTCCGAGCGGGATTCAAACTGGCATCTCTGGCATGGGAGGCGCACACTCTAACGAGGAGGCTAAAGGCTACAGCCTTTAATGTCAGTCGCTAGTGCGCCTCTTGAGGCTAGGGAAGTGAGGTTTACACACACTTCACAGCTACCTACCAGCTGGCTACCATTACACTAACCCCCCTAAACCTCACTCACATCCGGGTCACGGCACCACTGTAACCGTTCCTGCTCAACCAGCTCAGAGCGAGATTCGAACCGGGGTCTCCTGCATAGGAGGCGGACGTGCTAAAAATAAGGCTAAAGCTGGCTATTGCTACATTAGTATACTAAGACTTTGCATTTGGCTCAGTTGTGTATATAGAGTGTACATTTTATAAGCACAATCCTTATTTTAACATGGATATTGTAAATAAGAAAGCAATGAAAAATAATAATGTTTTCAAATGTGTCTTTTCTTTCCCCTGGCATGTACATTTTTTATTTTTTTATTTTTTTGAGAGGCACTTACAATGGAAGTGAATGGGGCCAATTTTTGGAGGGTTTAAAGGCAGAAATGTGAAGCTAATAATTTTATAAAAGCACTTACATTAATTCTTCTGTTAAAACTTGTGTATTATTTGAGCTGTGGTGTTGTTTAAATCGTCGTTTTTACAGTCGTTTTAGTGTTTGTTGACATTACATCATCATGATAACAATGTTTTAGAATTGGATTTTATAACTTTACAAAAAAAATTACAAAAAATAAATGTTATTTAGCGATTTTATCACACCAAAATTATCTTAACACACATATTGCTTATATCTTGCGTCTAAAATACTCACTTTTTCAAAAGTATAATGTTTACAGACTGACCCCATTGACTTCCATTGTAAGCGCCTCACTGGAACACAGATTTATTTTATTTTTTTAAAGGAGGGCGAGTCGAAATACTAATTTTTAATAATCAACATTATGCCATAAATTCTGTTAAATGAACTTAATTTGTATTGAACCCGGAATATTCCTTTAATCTAAAATTTCTACTACTGTTTGTCAACAACAAATTATACAGCGAAATATGGCTACAATAACCGATCATGGTGAGCAACAGTTGCATCGTTTTCTGATTGGATGACACGGAGGAAGAGGCGTGTCAATTCTGCAATACTAGAATATGATTGGTCCTTCTTGCCCCGGGTGTAAAACAGCAGCAGAGATGGACGGGCTGGTGAAACGCTGTACTGCGTTGCGTTTATTCCACTAACCTTTAACCAGCTGCACACACCACAGGTGCCGCGGACAGGATTATTCGTGCTTTTCATAAAAACGCACGTAATTTGTCTCTTACAACCATAGGATCTCGAGCTAGCAGAATGGCAGGTGCGGTGGGTGGCGGTAGGGGCTGCGTGACGCTCCTCGGCTCTCAGATCCGGGACCTGCTGGACGCGAAGCACAACGTGCTGTTCGACTGCGACGGCGTCATCTGGAACGGCGAGACGGCTGTGACCGGAGCTCCGGAGGTGGTGAGTCTGCTCAAGCAGCGAGGCAAACGGGTGTTCTTCGTCACTAATAACTGCACCAGGCCGCGGGAGATCTACGTGCAGAAGTTCAGCCGACTGGGCTTCACGGATGTGGCCGAGGAGGAGATCTTCAGCTCGGCGTACTGCTCCGCCGCGTACCTGCGGGATGTTGCCCGGCTGCAGGGGAAGGTATATGTGATCGGGTGTAGCGGGGTGATGAAGGAGCTCCAGGATGCTGGGGTGTCCGTCGTGGAGGAGAATGGAGAGGAGGAGCCGGGTACCAGCATCTATAACTGCCCCCTGGATCCGGATGTGAAAGCTGTGCTGGTGGGGTACGATGAGAATTTTACCTTCATGAAACTGGCCAAAGCCTGCTGCTATCTGAGGAACTCTGAGTGCCTGTTTCTGGCCACTGACCCTGACCCCTGGCACCCGCTGAGAGGAGGTAGAGTCACTCCAGGTAGGTTTGTCATTGCATTACTGCAATACAGTCTGTACGCTAGTCATTGATGATAGATTCATAATGCAATGCTCACTGAGGACAGACTGATAATGCAGTGGATTTTGACGATATATTGATAAAGCAAAAGATTAATGCAATGATCATTGATTCTAAATTAGCAATGCAAATGATAATGCAATGTTTATTTACAATAGTTTGCATTATTAATGTTTATTGATGCTAGATTTATAATGCAGAGTTTGATTTTTAAAGCAGTGTTCACAGATCTTAGATTGATGATAATTTCTGCATTATTCATTGATTATAAATTGGCAATGCAAATGATAATGTAAGGTTAATTTATGATAGATTGATAATGCAATGTGCATGCCGGCGGGTCCACGGGGGGGCGCTATATCGCGGAAAAAGTTTACACTTAAAATGTTAAAGTCCCCGTCAGGCATGTGAGGTATCGTTTGAAAGATTAGAATCTGAACTTTTCAGAGAATACCATCACTTTTGCATTTATGTTACACATACTAACAAAATAAGGCCTGAAAACATTTGCATCACTAATTAGGGCCCCCTAGGGGCGCACTGGGAAGAGAAATCAGCCCAGGATTTTACACAGAAACTGGCCCAAAAGTTGTTGAGCGGGGGGTCTGGCCCAAAAGTTGTTGAGCGAGGTGGGGTCGCTGTCCTGGCGCCGTTTTGTGGCCCGTTCTGCATAACGTGGCGGCCCAATTCAGCTTATCGCGGCACATTCGGCCCCGTTTTACGGCCAGCCCATCGGGAAAAGGCCCGGTTCTCCTGATGGCCAGTCCGCCCCTGGTGCCCCCTTAGAGGTAATGGGGACAATTTTTCCTGTTCTATATTTAATAACTGGCTCTTGAATAATTCCTTTAAAAGCTTGAAGCAGTTTTTACGAGACAAACTAAAGGCCTCATTGTTTTAATTAAAATTGTTCAGATTTTTTGGAACTTTTTTGCATTATTTATTGCATATTTGCTTACCAGTGCAACTCCAAGTTAACATAGAAATGTTAATGAAGTTTTTTCCTGCTCGTTTTGCTTTTTACTTAGCACGCGAGAAACAGGCTAATCGATTTATTTATTTTTTATGCACTTTTAACAGGATTTTTTTTTTATATATATATAAACAAGGTGCTGTTTGGTTTATAATGTATTTGTTGTGCTCTCTTGTGGAGGACATTTTAAATTGATACATTTAATTTAAAACTTTATTGCATTTTTTGCATAGATTAAAACGGAGAACATTTGTCAGAACCTCTAGTAAATGACGTTACTTTGTTTAGTACCCTTATGTCTAGGTGTTGTAAATCAGTGAAATAAGCATTTTTTTCTTCAGAATCGTGAGAGAATCGTGATCTTTATTCTAAGCAAAAAAAATCGTGATTCTCAAATTATCCAGAATCGTGCAGCTCTAGTTTGAATGCGCTGCCTTTCTGTTGCTAAGGAAAATTTGTCCCATCCATTTTAATTAAGGCCCACCCAAAATGTATTACCTGGCTACCTTGCTGATGATGGATTGATAATGCAGTGTTTTTTGACAATATATTGATAAGAGTTGATGAATGCAATACAGTTGATTAACCAATGTTATTTGCACTATGAATTGGATAATCAATATATTATTGCAGCTGATCCGGAAGTTCCGGAAGAAACAGAAGAAGTGCAAATAGATTTCATATCTGCAAAATTTCTATTAAGATATCAACATCTCAACAATCTTAAGCTTTAGTGTTGTAGACATGTTATAATAGAAAGCCATTCATTGACAGTTTTTCACGGTCTGTTTCTAGAAATGCATTGTAGCAGCTATTCAGTGATTTACAATGAACAACACTACACAGCAGTGGCTCTGTTAACGGCAGAGCATGTTTCAGGAGCAAACTGACTTCTTTGTGGTCTGAATTTGACATTCACAGGTTCTGGGAGTCTCACCGCAGCTTTGGAAACCGGCAGTAACAGGAAGGCAACGGTGATCGGGAAGCCCAGCCGTTTCATGTTTGAGTGCATAGCGAGTCAGTTCGACCTCGACCCCGATCGCTCGCTGATGGTCGGTGACCGTTTAGAGACGGACATCCTCTTTGGCAGCAACTGCGGTCTTTCCACCATGCTCACCCTCACGGGTGTCTCAACCCTGGAGGAAGCACAGAAATATAAAAACAGCGAGTCGCCGGAGCAGAAAGACTGTGTACCGGATTACGTGGTGGAATCCATCGCAGATTTCCTGCAGGCTTTGGAAGAATAGTCTTCAGTTCTCTGCTCACAGTTCAACCTGAAACACAAACAGACTTTCATTGCTGTATTTCCAGTTCCAATCCCAATGCTGTGTTTTAAAGGAATAATTCAACCAAAAATCAAAATTCTGTCATCATTTACCACACTCAAAATATGTACTTTCACTATCGCCAGATTTACTCAATCCTCCCATGTCCGTATTACTCTGGAACTTCATAAAAGTGTCTTATCTGTGTGCTTTGGGACAACAGGAATATTTTTTGTTTGGTTAACTGACACTGGGCAGAGGATTTCTAGTTTCCAGCATGCTTTGCATGGGACTCGACATGGAGAGTAAAAAGTGTTATTTCATGTGTCTTTGTGCAAGAGGAAAATAAAGGGGGAGATTTAGAAGAATTTCTTTTATGTTGTAGTTTTGGGGGTTACCATCATGGAGCTTGAGCCTAGTTTGAGGACCAGTACATTTGGAGTATTCTAGATATTCCGTTATCCAAACTGACCAAACTGCACTCAGTAGTGCTTCCCACCAGCATGTGTTTAGCATGCTAACATACAGTAGCTGGCATATCATTAAAAGTGTTTCATTTGAGGTACTTTGATGTTAAATTTGGTTGGGTTTACTCAGTTCAATTAGGTTCCATCTACTTGAAGTATTTAAGTAGAAATAACATGGTATTTTAATTGAATAAAACTCATTTCAAACATGTGGCACCATTGCCCATGATTGAAAGTTTTTTTGAGTGCACACTGTTTCTTTCTGGAGCACACAAAGGTACATTTTGAAGAATATGCTGGCCGCTCTTTTGCATCTAATGAAAGCGAATGTGGACTCGAGCTGTCGAGCTCCAAAAAGACAAAATGCACCAGAAAAGTGTCATTAAAGTTCTATGAGGACATCATAGAAAGCCATACATTGGCAGTTTTTCATGTCATTGTTGAAATGCATTGTAGGAGATACTCAATAATTTACAATACAATGATTTTTTTTGGGGGGGGATTTTTCCCTTTCTCCCAATTTGGAATGTCCAATTCCCAATGCGCTCTAAGTCCTCCTGGTGGCATAGTGATTCGCCTCAGTCCAGGTGGCGGAGGATGAATCCCAGTTGCCTCCGTGTCTGAGAGCATCTTATCACATGGCTTGTTGAGCACGTTGCCATGGAGACATAGTGCATGTGGAGGCTTCACGCCATCCACCACAGCAACCACGCTCAATTCACCATGTGCCCCACCAAGAACAAACCACATTATAGCAACCACGAGGAGGTTACCCCATGTGACTCTACCCTCCCTAGCAACCGGGCCAATTTGGTTGGTCACTCAGCACGCCCTGGGATTCGAACTAGCGAACTAGTGAACTCCAGGGGTGGTAGCCAGCGTATTTTACCACTGAGCTACCCAGGCCCCTACAATACAATGATTTTAATTTTTTTGCTACATTCCTAGTCACTCGCACAAAGCTATTGTATGGCTTAAGAACACTTGAAATATTGTGCACACATTTGGACTACTTTTATGATACTTTGTTGTCATTTTGGTTATGCCACGTGATCAACTTCGGGTAACAAATTCATGAATTCATTTTGTGTTCCAAGAAAGTCAGACAGGTTTGCAACAACATGAGGGTTTGTAAATGATGACAGAATTTTACTTTTTTTTTTTTTTTTTTTTTTCATAAAAATTTAGTGCAGGCCCGGTGAATTTTAGCATCACCATGACTTGGTGGATGTAACCCCATGAATTCTCACGTGTTTGTCACGAGTCAAATGACATGGATGTATGTTGTGTTTGAGGCACATATCAAACTACTGGTAGTTAAACACTGGATACTTACCTTAAATGTTCTGGCAAAAGGTTCTTAACTTTTAGACCAGTCAGACAAAACCACCTGCCTGTGGTATACACTGCTAGAGTTGGTTGTTATCATCTTGTGTTGGTTAGTTGTCTCCGTTTAGCTCAGTTTAGAGTTCACTAGTCCATAAAACGTCACAGTCCTTCAAGTCATTTAAATTTAGGAATAACATGCAAATAGATACATAAACACTGAAATGTTAACATTTCCCCTTTTTAATTTAGTTTTGGCAAGAAGTGTCTTGTAACACTAACAGTTAACAGAACAATTCACTCTAGTATATGAAGATCAATTCTTCGTAATACGGTTGAAATTGCAGTGAATATACCAAGTACAAAATAAAAGATAAAAAAGGATCATTATTATTTTAATAAGCATCTTACATAATGGTTTACACTTGTCATTAATTATTCAAGCATTCTTACCCAACACAGTCGGTCAGAAGACAATCAAATATCTTGATGGTAACGTTAAGTTATTCACACTAATTTTCAACTTTCAGTTTCTGTCTGTTGGTTTAGTGAATCTGATATTATCTGTGTCCAGTCATAATGCACCGTGCCAATTTAAATGTGTACTTAGTAATGGGAAAGATTAGAGCGGTATTATTAGTAGGGGTGAACCAATGCAGTGACCGTATAATTCAGTTGTAGAAATGGTCTGGTTTTGGTGCCAATTTGTATTTATTTATGAATTAAAATGTACTTAAGCGTGCTTGACTGAGATATGGCATTCATATATTTTACGAAAAACGTATTCTCTGCTATTCACTTGTTTGTTGATTGGGTTTTATCTGCCTTTATTAACAAAACTGACCTTTTTCACCCAAGTAGTTAATGTATTTGAGAGATTATTATTTCAGATCAGTTTATGATTTTGACAGTCATCCATGCAGATTAAATGCAATTTATTGCATAATTCAGTGGTTCTGCTTTACGTCACCAAATAATACAAGCGTTTATAAAGCATCTAAGTGATCTGCAAAAGTCCACAATGTGCCAGATATATTAAAACACTGAATGTGATATTGCATGAATGGTAGCTAAACGGTACATTTTGTTTAAAAGCCCTGTATCTCTTATTATTGATTACAGTTAGAATTGTGGACCACTTTTGTTTTTAACTAGGATCCTGAGTGATGTGTCATTAATCATTGTTTATTATCTTTAGACATTGTGTTATCCCTGAAACATCTTCTGAAAGATTATAATATTGATTTGAGAGGATGGCAAATCTCTGTAAATGCATATAATGTTTACTGTGAAATGGTTTGATATGAAGTTGGCACTCTATGTGGTGTAAATTCAGTTAAAAAAATGCTTTGTATCTTGTGTGTTTCATCACTGTCTGCCCAAGTTATTACAAACATTTTTAAAAGCTTCACTGCTTTCAATAACAACTGGAACTTTAGTTTTTTAAAGGAATATTCCGGGTTCCAGTTAAAAATCAGTCGACAGTCATTTGTGGCATAATGTTGAGAACCATGAAGAAATACTTTTGACTCGTCCATCCTTTAATTTAAAAAGAAAACAAAATTAAAGTGACAGTAAGGCATTTACAATGGACGGAAATGGGGCCAATTTTTTTGAGGGTTTACAAGGCAGAAATGTGAAGCTTATAATGTTCTAAAAAGCACTTGCATTAATTCTTCCGTTATAACAGCCTGATCTCACATAAAAATCAGCAAGTGTGTGCCGAATTTTCTTTAGCAGAAATCGGTATACGTTGACCGAATTTGAAAACACTGCCCCCAGAGGCTAAAGAGGTAAGTGTTTCGGAGCATATAAACAAGTGTGACATCCATTTATATCCAGGAGAGGTTGCCAGAAGCCAGTTATAAAGAGCATTGTTTTCAGCTGTACAGAGTATAAAACAGTGAAGAGAAATGCTTATTTTATTTAATCTACTCCGCAACCAAAACCCAAATCTAACCCTAACCATTAGTAGAGACAAAATGCAATGTTAGCTATAAAAATGCAACAACCTCATCACGCTCGTAATTGTTTATAAATATATTATAACCTCCTTGTTTGAACGGGGATCAAACTGTGGTCTCCCATGCAATTGACGCAACGCGCTACCAGTCCCGCCATGAGGGAAAGTGACTGTTGTGGAGCTGTTGGGAATATGTCAGGTGGGAGATAGGGCATGTCAGTGTGTCGGCATACTGTTGCCGATCCTAGGGTACCGGAACTTTTGGAACAGCATGCCGACTTTCCGTGTGATCATGTTACAGCAAACTCATGTAATATCATTGTTTTTGCAGGATATCAGGGTTTACAGTGTTATGTCGTCATGGCAAAGAAATTGTAAAATTGGATAGAACTTATTTTGCTATTATGCCATTGTATCACACTAAAATCATGTTAACGCATATTGTTTACATCTTGTGGCTATACTTTTGAAACAGTATTTTAACGTTTACAGATTGGCACCATTCACTTCCATTGTAAGTGCCTCACTGGAACTGCGACCAGTGGAAATTAATTTTTGTGGTAATCAACCTTATGCCACAAATGCTTTCTGATTTTTTTTAAAAGTGATCTACACAAAATTTTACTTTGTAAATAAAAACATAATTAGGATTCCTCTGGTAGGAGGTTAGCATTATTATTATTATTCCTGTAGCTCTAAATTGCCCAATAACTCAAGATCTCCTTGGTAAAATTTTTGAAATTTGGCACATTGATACCACAGGCCACGAGTAACTCCCACACCAAAAATGGCCCACGTGAGCCTATAGGTGGCGCTACAGGCCATGCCCCAATTTTCCATTTTCAAAGTGATGCCATTTCCACCCCATAAGTCCAAAATATCTGAAAACTGGTATATATGCCACATTTCTCATGAGGAACAAAAAAGCTTCTAGAACCCATAAAGTCCTCCATGATGGATTTTCCTGTACAGTGAAAATTTTGGAAAACCTACAAAAATCGACTCCTCCTGAACCATAGCTCCAATTGACTTGAAGCTCGGTATGTATGTGTAGGATACTGTAGGATGTCTTTCGATTCGATATTTGGCAAAAATAAATACAATACAAAATGGCTGAAAGGTGCGCATTTATGTAAATGTCCACATTGTCTTAATATCCATATGTCCAAAAAATCTAATGCCATTTTGAGTGTTTTTTCCAACCTAACAGGCTTCAAGATGACATCACTCTGAAGTACTGTGCAAAATTTCACCTTGATATGTCAAAAGATGACAGAATTACAGTTTACTATTATTTATCGCTAATGCTAAAATAATGCTTTACAGATCCACTAGTCATAAAACCGATATTTTGATTCAATCAGCAGTTCATATGAAGACTATTGCAATGTTTAATAGCAAATTAATGAATGGTTGTGTACATGTGTGAAGTACATGTCTCTACCATGTCAATTTTTACATAATTTGCAGTTTTGAGGAGGAATCTGCATTGCTGCTTGCAGCTTTAGTTATTATAATTATTATTATTATTATTATTATTTGCAGCTCCCTAATCCCAAAGCTAGAAACCATAGGCTTTTAGTGCTGCTGAACCATAGCAAAAAAGGGCCAGGTCAAGTATTCCACAGCAGAGGGTGCCATATGCTTATGAGACTAAATACACTACATACCATATGACTTTCAGCAGTGGACAAGATTTCTAAAGTACTTGCTATCGGTAATAGTCTCACAGGTGCCACTCCCAGTAAGCCAAACTATCTTTAAAACTTTCTTAACAAAACGTTTGGGTTTCTGTGTGATATACTTCAAGTAGGGTACAATGGGGCTCTACTGATTTTATTTTCTCCCAAAATACTAAATAGCAACAAAACCACCACAGGACTTTCCTAAACACCTTTTTCTCACTAAACACTAAAAAAAGTGTCTAAAGTCTGATTTTGAGGCAATTTGATATAATTTTAAATTATTTTTTAAATGTTGCAAATTTATATAGCTAATGAAAATCACTGAAATTAACACATTTCTTTTGAGACAAAATACTATCATTTTCAGTTTTAAGGTCATTAAATGACAAGTTTTTCAATGACTGTCCAATAAGTGAAAGGATAGTATTTGGGGTAAAAAGCCCCCCTGTTGCAGGAGCTAAAGGCCCCTATTAAACACATTGTTTTTCTTAAGTGGGGCGAATAGATTTAATATGAAAAAAGTGGCTCCCATCAACTCATCCAATCATAATAGAGATTAGTTGGTTTACAGAATACATGAGATCTTATAAAATGCCACATATGTTTGAAATGAACAGGAAATGGTTGACTTTTTCTGAAGTGGTTATTTTGAGCAAGCATCATCTTAATTTATAACTCAAAAAAGCATCTTGCGGTCTCAAAATTATTTGCATTACTTGACAAATTGTGCCCTGTAACTATTGCCCCTATATCTACACAATAACCCCCTAGGGGCCTTTTACCCCAAGTGTGGGTTTGTTTCGAAACAACCTTCCATTATTATTTCTTTTCACACAAATTATTTCACTCCATCAATATTCAGTAAAAATAAATAGATTACCATGGTATTACCAGTCTTTCTAGCAAGTCAGTCCACTGTCGGTCATCTTTGGTCAAGATTACGATCAAAGAACACATTTCAAATCAGCAATAAAATCTGACAATACTGGAATCATAAATTGTGATTCTTAACTTCAGATTACGCTAAAAAAAACAAAAGTTTCCTGGCTTGTATAGCTAATGTGACAGGTGACAGGTGATGTCTGTATCTAAAAGGTGATTGGCTCTTTTACCTGTAAGGCGGGACTTCCTTTCTACATCCGTTGACCATTGGGCGTTAGAGCTTCTTGGCTGAGCGTTCCAATTTCTTCCATTCAATTTAATAGAAGTGGCCCATCTTTGCTAAATAATCTCCGCTTAAGCCCTGTTGTAACCTACCTGTCATATGTAAATCTATAAAAGTGATACTCCTACTGCAGTTTTAGTCAAATAACTACAATGAATGAACTGTAAAGTTCCATCACAACACTAACAGGACTTTGACAGTATTTAATAATCAGAAGTTAACACATAAACACAAGTAATTTACTCTGCAGAAATAAAAGTTGGCTTTGCGTCTACGAATGCTTTATATTGTGCTCCATGTTGTGCGGTTGGCATTTGCTATAAACATATTTTTCCAATGTATTTAATATTATTTGTGTTGTTACAACAAGCACAGTTATAACAGAACTTGAATCAGACAAGTTAAACAAGTGTTTAAGAGTACATATGACAGTTCATTGAATAAAACCGAGGATGAAGAATATCAACATTACTAAAGGGTCATCACATGACTGTTCATAGGTCAGTTTCGCCTTTTTAATTTCGAATGGTTCGCAGAATTCTCTTCAGCCAGTCTATTAACTTCTCATATAAGTATTTATTTGGAACGCACAAATATTCATTCTCAATGCTTTTTTGAATAAAGAACGATCATACTATATATTACAAAAATAAAAATGTAATGCAAAACTATCCATCAGTAATTTGAAGAACAACATCTGTAGGGTTGGAAGTCTCCTTATTATCTTGAACAGCACTGAAGGTGATGGAGAGGAAAATTCCGAGCAATATCAGATCCATCGGAAGATCAGAGACTGTGTCAAGCTTTGGTCGAGATTCCCTCCAAATCCTGTGAGAATTCAGACAGGTTGGGATCTGTCCGTGTTTTATATGTGCCGTGTTAAATAGCCACTCCTTTAGACCACGGGAAAGGATCATGTTCGGCATGTTCATTAGTTTGAGCGCCAGCCTCTTCAGAGAATAGTTTTATTTTATTTATTATTTAAGTGATTCATCATATAAATTCTGGAGCCTTAAATGCAGAGAGGCGTGCAGTGTATGAAATAATACCATTTATTCAAGTACCTAGAAACATCAAGAACATAATTTACATGTTAAATAAAATTACATCCAATGAAAAAATGTTTTCCTTCTGTGAAAGAAATTATAATAGTTATAAAATACTTCAAGCTAGAAAATGCAGAATTGGAGCAGCCCTGTGTTGTGCTTAAGGCAGAAGACAATTTCTCTTTGTTCATACTGCTAAGGGTCTGATCATGTGACAACATCCTTAACAAACATCTTTTCACATGAGAAATCACATATAACTTGTTAACAACCTATATAAGCCTGCCATGTATGTGTGTTCAAGAGAAGCCACAGGAGCTTCTCCCCCCGGCCGGATGGTATGAATAAAGCGCTGAGGAAAACACTGCACCGTGTCCTGTAATGTGTTTGGAACCCTCCCACTCCATGTGAATTCCAGGTGGAGAATTTCCATGACACTTCGTGTCTTTAAAATGTCAATTTACATAAGTCAAAGTATAAATAGCAGCATCAAGAACAACTGGAGTTTCATTCTCCAATGTGTTATGCATCTGAAACATAAAAATACATTTGATCACAATAAACAGAGGCAAAAGTGGCAAGGTTTTTCAAAGAAACAGCTCACTTAAAAATGAGAATTTAGTCATCATGCAATGTTATTAATATTAAACTACTATTAAATCTCATTTGCGCTCTCGTTCAACTCAAATACTGTATTTCTGTCAAAGAGAAACATTAGGGGTGAATAAATGAAACTAACAAAGATTCATTCAATCTAAATCTCGTAATATTCACCTGTCCTCTTCCAAGAAGTCAAGGGTTTGTTGGAGGAGACTTTGATTTGATCTTGGCTCTGCTGGAAGTGCTGTGAAAAACATTGAGGCAACATGAAAGGAAAAACAGCCCACAGAATTCCATTTTAGTTCACTTTGAAAATATACTACACTTTTGTCTGAACAAGAACAAACAGCATACATTAAATTGCCATTGCACAGACACCTGACCTTTAACTAGCTACAAGAAAGGAGGCGTTTCTGGCATCGTTTTCTGACAGAAAAAGGGTTTATTACGCAACCACTGTGGGTTGAAATGTTGTACAGTAATGTTTGTACAACTGCACTTTTCCTAACAGGAAATGACTGAAGAGACTCAAGCAAGGAATCATTCACAACAAAACAGAAACTTAAGCCACATTCACACTTATACATTTTTGTTTTAAAAACGCATCTTTTTCGCTACATTTTTGCCTTCCGTCCACACTCAGATGGCGTTTTGTCCAGCGAAAACGAAGGCTACATCCCTCCTAAATGTTTCGTCCACACTGCCGTTTTCCAAAAGTTGCTCGTCCACACTGAAACGTATAAAAACACTAAAATCCTCTTACTTCGCAGGTGAAAACAACGCAAGAAACGTGGCTATGCGTCATTTCCATGTATGGTCCGAAACACAATTGTCCTGGTGTTCCGTCGCCGGACAGCAATTACGTGTAAACTTCCCATCGCCTTTGAAGGAATGCAATGTGAAGGTTGTACAAAGTAACATTTACCTTTAACAAAGTAAATAGCAGACACAACAACACCGCTACATTATGGACCGCCCTCTTTTTTTAAATGTTTTTTATTTTCTCCCCAATTTGGAATGCCCAATTCCCAATGCGCTCTAGGTCCTCGTGGTGGCGTAGTGACTCACCTCAAATTGCCTCAGTTGCCTCCGCTTCTGAGACCGTCAATCCGCGCATCTTATCACGTGGCTTGTTGAGCGCGTTACCGCGGAGACCTAGCGCGTGTGGAGGCTTCACGCTATTCTCCGCGGCATACACACAACTCACCATACGCCCCACCGAGAGCGAGAACCACATTATAGCGACCCATTATAGCGACCACAAGGAGGTTACCCAATGTGACTCAACCCTCCCTAGCAACTGGGCCAATTTGGTTGCTTAGGAAGCCTGACTAGAGTCACTCAGCACACCCTGGATTCGAACTTGCAACTCCAGGGGTGGAAGTCAGCATCTTCACTCGCTGAGCTACCCAGGCGATATGGGCCACCCTCTTGATTGTTTTGGCTTGGATGGATCACATGACAACAAATACGTCATAGTTTTCAAATGTCTTCGTTGTCTCTTTCCACATCACAGCATGAAGACGGCATTCTCTATTTATCCACTTGGGAGAGCATTTTCGTAAAGCTCTGTTTTCAATGGACAAAAATGCTGTCTCAGTGTGGACGAAGGACAAAATGTAGCGAAAAAGATGCATTTTCAAACAAAACTGCATTAGTGTGGATGCTTTTCAAAAACACTCTCCTAAGTGGATACATTTGAAAACGCTGTATTCGCGTTGTAGTGTGGACTGGGAAAATGGAGGCACTGAAAAACTAAAATGTACTTGTTGTCATGTGCAACCTGAAACTGAACATTTGGTCTGATTTTTGGAGTGAATGCACTTACACTATATGGCCAAAAGTTTGTGGACACCATATGTGCTTGATGAACATTTGATTTCAAAACCTTAGGCATCAATTTCCCCCTTTGCTGTAATAACAGCATTCACTCTTTTGGGAAGGCTTTCCACTATACTGTATGTAGTAACATGGCTGCAGGGATTTGCTCTCATTCAGACACAAGGCTATCAGTCAGGAACTGATGTTGGTCGATGGGGCCTGACTTACAGTTGCTGTTCCAGTTCACCCCAAAAGTGATCAGTGGGGTTCAGGTCTGGGCTTTGAGCAGGCCAGTCAATTTCTTCCACATCAGACACAGTAAACCATTTCTTTATGGACTCACTTTGTTCACAGGGGCATTGTCATGCTGGAACAGAAAAGGGCTATCCCCAAACAGTTGCCAAATATTTGGAAGCACACAAAGCCCAAGCCATTACATAAAGAAACATTAAGATTTTTCTTTACTGGATTTAATGGAGTAACCAAATTCGTTAATTAGAAGGGGGTGTCCACAAATGTTTGGCCATATAGTGTAGCTGCATAGAAAGCTATAGGATGCTCCCTTGCTCCCTTTTTAGTGAATGACTTAACCTCCAGTGTGCTGTCTGTCTGCACTGGTCTCAGAACAGTTTGAAATGCACCTTATTTTCATCCTAACTCCATATAAAACCTCTGAAAGCAACATTTTTCAACTTTTGCATGAATACATTTATTCTCAATGTGAAAATGCACAGTAAATATATAGGAATGCATTTACTAATGTTAAGGAATATAACTGTATTGTACAGTGAAAAAATAAAGTATAACAAAATTTATATATAAATGAAGCAAAATGACACATGTTGAAAGTTATTCAAAATAACTAACATGTTTTTTCAACTTTTGAGGGTATAAGGTCCCATTTCCCACATTTGTGGATATCATGTTTATCAGCGCGCTGATGCACGAAGAATTAATGGATTTTTTCAAGCGGCATATCAAACGAAACTAGAGACTCTACTCTATATTAGAGACTATACAAGATCAATACTTTGCAATTCAAAATTTTAATATCTAGGGCTGTCAAACATTTAAACATTTATTTAGTTTGACGAGGTGTGTTGCCTGTAAAGTTGGAGCGCTGACTGCCCCCTGCTGCATCAAGGTGGTACATCAAGCTTGAATTGCTCTGATGGTAGGAACATTCCTTATTATGGGAACTTGTGTACAGGTCTGGGGCATGATTGTGTTATTTTTATTTTTTTTATGCAGGATTTTTCATATAATAAATCTCACATAATTAACGTATTGAATTGACAGCCCTAATTATAACCCAGTCACACATGTGCGATAAGAGTCATTACTGCCTACGAGGAGCGTTGCAACAAAAAAACATGGACAATGAGTCTGATGTCTGCGTTGCTATTGCCAAATCTCAAGCGCTAGAAGTTTGAAGGGTTGCGGTAATGTTCCTTCTATGTTGTGCACTGAACGTACAACCTGCATGCTTAAAAGAAAGTGGCAGAAACTGACATGATCAATAAAAAATGCTATTTGTTTTATTCTGTTTGCCCTCGATTTCCAGAAGACGAGCTAAGAGTGGTCCTTATGAAAATGATTGAAAATCGAAGTATTCTTGTTTTTAATTACACAGCAGCACGTGTGATGAATATTTATTGTAATAAAATATATTTCTTTATATTAAATAAGTCTACTACAAAGCTGAATAATGAAAAATGTACATAAAAAAACAAGTAAACAATTTTGACCATACTCTAAAAGTGTGATAAAATTGTTTAATTTCTGTTAATGATTTTTTTTGTTCACTAGCACCAGTGCTAACACCTAAAAAAGTAAACGTACAGCCCTGATTTAAGTTTAGGGAATTGTTAATATCACTATTGTTAATATCAATAAATTTGATGTTTATGTGTCAGTGTGTTTAGCATGACCCGTACCTGTTGGATCTGTTGGATTTCCCTCATGGCCAACCGTATGGACGGGTACAGCCGGGGGAACGGTCTGCTCGCATGGTTTGGATTGTCATTGTCCTTGCGTTCCATCTCTGTGGCCTCAACCAGTCGCCGCCTGTCAGATATGCGTTTCAGCACGGGGGGTTTGTGGTGCTCTGGGCTTGAGTTTTGCCCCGGGGGCAGGAACAGTCTCTGCATCTGCAGATGTACTTTGTTTGATCCAGTTCCCATTTCCTGATCGGCCTCTTCAGCAGAATTTACACTGCTGCTCTCCACTGATGCCGATGATGTCAGAGCTTTGAGTTCCTCATAGTCTGGCTCCTGCTCACACATCTGTTTGGTAGACAAACAAACAAACAACCAATACAACAGAATGCAGGTGTCTCGATGCAGACGTTCTTTTTAAGCTAACAGGGTATCTAAACAACGTGGCGCTCCTGTGCAAGACTCTGTCGAAACAGAGACACGGTGCAACGGTCAAAGACTTCTGACAATTGAAAAACAGTGCAAGACAGACACCAAAACAGGTTCGGTGTTAACAATCCCTTACCCGAGTCACTACATCAGTGGCATTGCCAAGGGTGGGCCGGGGTGGGCCTGCGCCCACCCAAATTAGACACAGGCCCACCCAGAATATTAGAGATTATTCTTTGACTTCAAATTAATATTTATAAAATATAAAATTATAGCATTTGGTAAAAAACAAAAATTTGGGGAAAAAATATGGCCCATCCATTTTTATTGAGGTCCACCCAAAGGTAATGTCCTGGCTACGCCCTTGCACTACATTAAGCCTACAATAATGATTTTACAATTTTAAGGCTTCTGTTATTCATCCATGCATGTTCACATCATGTCTGTAAACAAAGAAAAGAAGGTTTGGCGGCACATATGCTACTTGCTCAAATGACATATTTTTCGAGTGGCTCTTGGTAGGGGTGTAACGATTCACTCATCTCATGATTTGGTTTGGTGCACGATACTGAACTGATTCTTTAAACTAAGCCTGAATGTTAAGATTGAAAGTATTTTTTAAAAATGATTATTACTTTAAAGATGGCCAAATGGAAATATTAGCTAACAATTCATCTTACTGAAAATACGGAATTATGTTAGAAACATACAGGTGCATCTCAATAAATTAGAATATCGTGGAAAAGTTCATTTATTTCAGTAATTCAACTCAAATTGTGAAACTCGTGTATTAAATAAATTCAGTGCACACAGACTGAAGTAGTTTAAGTCTTTGGTTCTTTTAATTGTGATGATTTTGGCTCACATTTAACAAAAACCCACCAATTCACTATCTCAAAAAATTAGAATACATCATAAGACCAATAAAAAAAACATTTATGTGAATTGTTGGCCTTCTGGAAAGTATGTTCATTTACTGTATATGTACTCAGTACTTGGTAGGGGCTCCTTTTGCTTTAATTACTGCCTCAATTCGGCGTGGCATGGAGGTGATCAGTTTGTGGCACTGCTGAGGTGGTATGGAAGCCCAGGTTTCTTTGACAGTGGCCTTCAGCTCATCTGCATTTTTTGGTCTCTTGTTTCTCATTTTCCTCTTGACAATACCCCATAGATTCTCTATGGGGTTCAGGTCTGGTGAGTTTGCTGGCCAGTCAAGCACACCAACACCATGGTCATTTAACCAACTTTTGGTGCTTTTGGCAGTGTGGGCAGGTGCCAAATCCTGCTGGAAAATGAAATCAGCATCTTTAAAAAGCTGGTCAGCAGAAGGAAGCATGAAGTGCTCCAAAATTTCTTGGTAAACGGGTGCAGTGACTTTGGTTTTCAAAAAACACAATGGACCAACACCAGCAGATGACATTGCACCCCAAATCATCACAGACTGTGGAAACTTAACACTGGACTTCAAGCAACTTGGGCTATGAGCTTCTCCACCCTTCCTCCAGACTCTAGGACCTTGGTTTCCAAATGAAATACAAAACTTGCTCTCATCTGAAAAGAGGACTTTGGACCACTGGGCAACAGTCCAGTTCTTCTTCTCCTTAGCCCAGGTAAGACGCCTCTGACGTTGTCTGTGGTTCAGGAGTGGCTTAACAAGAGGAATACAACAACTGTAGCCAAATTCCTTGACATGTCTGTGTGTGGTGGCTCTTGATGCCTTGACCCCAGCCTCAGTCCATTCCTTGTGAAGTTCACCCAAATTCTTGAATCGATTTTGCTTGACAATCATAAGGCTGTGGTTCTCTCGGTTGGTTGTGCATCTTTTTCTTCCACACTTTTTCCTTCCACTCAACTTTCTGTTAACATGCTTGGATACAGCACTCTGTGAACAGCCAGCTTCTTTGGCAATGAATGTTTGTGGCTTACCCTCCTTGTGAAGGGTGTCAATGATTGTCTTCTGGACAACTGTCAGATCAGCAGTCTTCCCCATGATTGTGTAGCCTAGTGAACCAAACTGAGAGACCATTTTGAAGGCTCAAGAAACCTTTGCAGGTGTTTTGAGTTGATTAGCTGATTGGCATGTCACCATATTCTAATTTTTTGAGATAGTGAATTGATGGGTTTTTGTTAAATGTGAGCCAAAATCATCACAATTAAAAGAACCAAAGACTTAAACTACTTCAGTCTGTGTGCATTGAATTTATTTAATACACGAGTTTTACAATTTGAGTTGAATTACTGAAATAAATGAACTTTTCCATGACATTCTAATTTATTGAGATGCACCTGTATGCTGCTTATACATGGTCACTGACTACATACATTTAAAATATTTAAATTTTAAATATTTAAAATTGGGGGGGGGGGGGGGGGGGATTTCACTCTTCAAACGGACATTCGATCCCTCATGCTGAAAAGGTGCATCTGCAGATTACTCTGAACTCATCATACAACACCTGTGGCTACTAGTGTGCAATCGTATTTAAGAGCTCCTTGAGTAGGCTTTGGACGTCACGCATATTGGATAGAACAAAAAAATTCCCAATTTCCACAATGAGCATCGTCACATTTTGAAACCGCGATGTATCGTGCCACGATAAACCGTCACATCCAACTCTTGGTGATCACAGGCAACCATGAGTAAACCTCAAACCATCACCTCTGACCAGCCCTAACCAGTAGGTGGCGATATGCACAAAGAATGCAAATTGCCAAAAAACAGAAGAACAAGAATGTGAAAGTGAAAGTGGAGATTTATAGTAAAAAAGGACGTAAAAATGTATCTGTTTCTAACCCACACCTATCATATCACTTCAGAAGACATGGATTTAACCACTGGAGCCGTATGGATTACTTTTATGCTACCTTTATTTGATTTTTGGACCTTGAAAGTTCTGGCCACCATTCACTTGCATTGTATGGAGCTACAGAGCTGAAATATTCATCTAAAAATCTTCATTTGTGTTCTGCAGAAGAAAGAAATTCATACACATCTGGGATGACATGAGGGGGAGTAAATGATGAGAGAATTTTCATTTTTGGGTGAACTATCCCTTTAAGGCCACATCCACACCAATCAGTTTTCAGTTTCCTAACATCATCGTTTTCGAAGTATGCAGTTATGGAAAGTGTTTTTGAAACGCTCCGTTTTCGGTGGAAGAAAATGCTATTCTATTGCCGTTTTCAAACTAAAACGTATGGACATGTCCTCTGAAGTCTCCGATAAGCAATACGGTTTTTAATTATTGCATTATTTCTTCTTTAAAACAGAATCATAACCAAAACATTCATCTCTAACCTATGAAGGTGAACAGACAACTGCTTTACGATACTAATATTGCACATCGTCAACAAAGTAATCAAAATGCCTTGGTAAAAGTGTAAACTGTGACTCACCTGACCGCAGGGTACCGTGAGCAGCTCCAGAAAGGGCTTGATGCCCACATGAGCATGGTACTGGACCAAGTCTACCAAAGACGAATGGGCTCGATCCTCCCCGAGAATCACATACTTCCCATTAGTCTGCATCTCAATCATGTAGTGACGACAGCGATTAGCACCCCTGTTACGATGAATCAACACCGCCAATCAGACGAGTTTACAGACATGAAAATAAACAAGTATCTAACGTTTTGGAATGACATGAGGGTGAATGATAATGACAGATTTTTTTTTTCCAGGTGAATTAACTGTTTAATGGTTGCGCAAGGGGCCGTTCAGACCGAATGTGTTCTTGCGCTAAAAAAGCTAGACACGGTATAACGAATAAAATGGAATGCAGGTGTCTCAGGATGTTTTTAAAAGTTAAGGTCTTTTAAATTGATACGGCGTCTTAAAAATGCGGCGCTCCAAAAAAGAAAAAGAAAAAAATAGACTGTGCATTTATCTTTTTCTGTCATGTGTGTTATTATTAGGTGTTCAAGCCTGAAGGCCTGAAAAACTATTGTAATTGTAAGGATTTTTATTTTTATTATTATTCTGCCTTAAAACTGATCGTGCAGACCAAACTGTAAGTTGTAGAGAGCTGAAACTTTGAGGGAAGGTAGTCCCCCAGAGTACTACAGCGTATCAAAGTTTTGGCCCGATCGGCCACAAGGTGGCGCAATAGTGATCATGTTTACGTTTACGAACAAACTGTATATCTCCGATTTCATTTCCATCATGAAATGTTTTGCGCTAATTTGCATAATTCAAAAAACCTACTTTTTTGAACTCCTCCTAGGCTGTATGTCCAATTTGCATGTAAATTGGGGTGTCTACTATGAACCCTCCTGACAAAAAGTTATCAAAAGAATTTTGATTTGTTTAAGCGTTGCTAAGATATAAGCCAAGAAATTGGTCAGGCGTCATCCATTTTGTATGTATTGACCAATATCTACCAAATGAAAAGGCCAAATGTTACGAAACTTGATACACATAGACAACAGCACATTCTGAGGATGCATGCAAGTCGCGAAAAAATTCCCCAATAGGGGGCGCTACAACAAAAAAACGCTCATAACTCCGCAACCGTATGATCAATGAAGTTAAAAATTGGTATGCATCTTGTAGGGGCCAAAGGCTAACATATCCTACAATATCAGTACAAAAATATAAAAACATGGCCACCAGCAGCCAATCAAATTTCAGCAGCTAATAACATCAAATCTGAATGGCAGACCGTTACGAAACTTGAGATATTTGTAGACAGTGTCAGAATGAGGCTGTGTACCAAGTTTTATGAAAATCGGCCACAAGGTGGCGCTATAACAAGGACATTTAAATTTTCGCCAATAACTCCGCAAACGAGTTAAATAATCTCAAAATAATATTTTCCTCTAATTCCTTGCACCAAGACCTACACAATGTATATCTTAGTTTTATTGCATTTTATACAATGTTTCCGCTATTCTAATTTTCTAAAAAAGCAACTTTTTCGAACTCCTCCTAGGCTGTATATCCGATTCTCACAAAAATTGGTGTGTTTCTACTATGTACCCTACTGACAAAAAGTTATGAAAGGAATTTTGATTTGTCGAAGTATTGCGAAGATATTAGCCAACGACTTGGTCAGGCGTCATCCATTTTGTACGTATTGACCAATATCTTCCAAACGAAAAGGCCAAATGTTACGAAACTTGATACACATAGACAACAGGACATTCTGAGAATGCACTCAAGTCGCGAAAAAATTCCCCAATGGGGGCGCTACAACAAAAAAACGCTCATAACTCCGCAACCGTATGATCAATGAAGTTGAAAATTGGTATGCATCTTGTAGGGGCCAAAGGCTAACATATCCTACAATATCAGTTGGACAAATACAAAAACATGGCCACCAGCAGCCAATCAAATTTCAGCAGCTAATAACATCAAATCTGAATGGCAGACCATTACGAAACTTGAGATATTTGTAGACAGTGTCAGAATGAGGCTGTGTTCCAAATTTTATGAAAATTGGCCACAAGGTGGCGCTATAACAAGGACATTTACGTTTTCGCCAATAACTCCGCAACCAAGTTAAATAATTATTTTTTCCTCTAATTCCTTGCACCAAGACCTACAAAATGTATATCTTAGTTTTATTGCATTTTATACAATGTTTCCGCTATTCTAATTTTCTAAAAAAGCAACTTTTTCGAACTCCTCCTAGGCTGTATATCCGATTCTCACAAAAACTGGTGTGTTTCTACTATGTACCCTCCTGACAAAAAAGTTATGAAAGGAATTTTGATTTGTCGAAGCATTGCCAAGATATAAGCCAACGACTTGGTCAGGCGTCATCCATTTTGTACGTATTGACCAATATCTACCAAACGAAAAGGCCAAATGTTACGAAACTTGATACACATAAACAGTTTTACATTGCTCATAATCTCTGCATTAACAATAACTTGTCCGCACATTTTAAGTCTGACTTTATCCTGTTTCAGGATCGTTGAACACAAGACATCAAAGTCATATTTAACACCAGTTTGCAAATTCAGCAGCTTACAAAGTACATATACATATACAAATATATACCTTTTTGCATACTTTGAAAGTTCTTAAAAGGCTTGAACCCCGACAATTGCTGCTTGCAGCTATATTTATTATTGTTTTTATTTTTTCAGCTTTCTTTTTCTTTTTCTTACATTTTATATTTTATTAACTGAAATGTGATCATGAAGGTAGTTTGAAGATACTGTATATTTTCTCTTTTTGCATCATACTTTCAAAATTAAAAAAAGAGACAAATAAATGACGTTTACATAGAGAAACAACAGAAAAACTGCACAAATGGCACCTAATAGAGTTGGTTGATTTTGAGATATATAGCTCTTTGTTTTGGCATTACATTCGGTGGCACGTACCTGTAGGTAAGAGTGTAGCCTTCCCGACTTTGACCAACACGTACCAAGAAGCAGCCAAGAGGTTTGTCAATCAAGAGATCCTCTGCTTGTCTAAGAAACCAAAGTTACATTCATGATATGATGAACAGTCATATGACTACATTGGATTTGCACCTCCGATGAGAAGTTTCACTCAGTCTAACCTTCGTGTGATCATGCCGTGAAACCAGCTGGGAAAGTTTCCGTCTCGGGCCAGCTTACGGACCTGCGTCTCCTTAAACCAGCGGATGGTGTTGGTCTTCTTCAGGTGTTTCTCTTTAATACGCTCTTCATCTATCGTCTGAAGCACCTGAGAAATGTCCAGATGAACCTTCTCATTCAGCTCATTATCAAACGGAGTCGCCTGTGCAGAAAACAAGAAGAAAATTATTTGTATTTGAGTGCATCACTTAAAGTCAACATGAAACGAGATTTGCAACCCATTTTACTTCTTAGAGTGAAAGCCTGTGTGATATCACAAGAAAAGCAAAGTAATTTTAAAGGCGGGGCAAGTTATTACATTTGGATGAAAAGAAATAAATGTATGCCCAGATAGTGTCAAATTTTCAAGACAATTAGAAAATAATAAAACAGAATATATTCTGATATTTTATTTTTCATATTTTAAAGAGACGATGCAACAAATCTAGAACAGGATTCATTACTTCCATGCTGAAATTTCATGAGATGCAACTGGCTGTCAAACACATATTAAGCTACACAAATGTATTTTCTCAGGCACTACTTGAGTCTAAATAGATGCACAACTTGCATAATTTCAGTAGTACACCCGAATGACAACAGCCAAATCATACTGTTCATGTGTTAAACTTGCTATAGTTTACTTCCACATTGCTGCTTCTTCAAATAGCAATGTCAAATGTAAATCAAGTCAATCAGTGAAATATCAGTGCCACCTTGAGTAAGAAATAGCATGTAAAATATATGGGATACTGATAATTCATCATTGTTACATAGAAAATAAACATGATATAGTAGTAATTTGTCTTGTGATAAACGAAGGAACTTATATCCTGTAATAGTAAACTTAAATAGATATGAGAGAGAGAGATAGAGAGAGAGAGATAGAGAGAGAGAGAAAGAGAGAGAGAGCGAGAGAGATACGTTTATATTATATTCCAAAACACTATATTGCGATTAACAACCATCATCACATACACATCATCAACTACATAACAGTTAATATATTACCAACCACAAAACAATTTAAAATAAATAAATTTAAAATTTAAAATGAGGTTTTCCTCATGATCCATAGTACACAAAACTTCATTTAAACCCCATGTTTCAATAAAACAAACCATATTTTTAGTCAGTTTAAAATAAACAAACTCTGCTCTGATCCTTGAAGCCACGAAAGCTCTTAAAATGATCTCTGGATCTACAAAAACTTCTCATAATTCTCTCTCTCTCATAGGCGTAAGTTTTGCGATTTGTATTACATGTATAATTTTGACAAAATATTCTAATTTGTGTCTTACCTACATCCCACCACTGAACAATGTCATTTGTTTTTTCCACTCAACCCAAAATACATTAACTTTTTCACAAAAAAGGACATCTTGTAACAGTTTCACGTTAAAATGCCAATAATAGCTATGACTTTGTGACTTCTTTACATTTATTTCAGTTATACATAAATGATGATCAGAGAACCCATTTGGACAAATTGTAGATTTTAAAATTCTATTACTATTATTTTTATTGATATAGAAACGGTCTAACCTGGCAGTACTAATACGATCATGAGAAACCTTTACCCATGTATACTGCTTAACTGTTGGGTGTTGTAGTCTCCATACATCAACCAAATTAGAATTACTAATAACATTATGTAAAGCTTTGGCAGAAGAGGGGTGAGGTTCTTCTCCATTTCGATCTAAAGTAAAATTTAACGTACAGTTCCAAACAAACATTTTCATCACAGTTTTTTTTTTTAAACTCATGTAGATTTTTTTTTTTAAATGTATACTCTCAGCTCCAATATTTGGTGCATAAACATTAATAAAAACAAAAACAAACCCGAGACAGTGGTTATATTAATCTTCTTTGAAAATAAAATAGCAACTCCTCCACTAACATTAGAACCACGACTCATGAATAAATCACTTCTAAACCCCATTCTCCATTCCACTTCATTTTTCACATCACTATGCGTATCTTGTAAAAATGTTACATCAATATTCTTATTTTGTATGTATTCATTCAAACTTGCTCTTTTCCTACCATCTCTTCCCCCATTGATGTTAATGGATCGTATTCTAAGGCTCTCCATGAAAGAAGAGGACAGAAAAAGGAAA